>NW_008360311.1:5288656-5313163 GCF_000622305.1 Nannospalax galili
TCTGGATTCAGTGGATGCCTGAAGAACTCAGCCTGCTCCATAGACATTCTGCCGTATCTGAGCTGGTCATTCCTGACCATGCCACCAAAGTGCAGGCAGGACTCTGGGGAGTATGTGTTTGCGTCACAGTAATGCGCTGTGTCGAAGTTCTAGCCCAGGTTAAACTTTTATTGGGTCTAGAGGATTTTTTTTTTCTTCAAATTCTGCTTAAACGTTGATGTTTTTGCTATTGAAAAATAGACCCTTGGGCTGGAGAGATGGCTCAGCAGTTAAGAGCACTGACTGCTCTTACAGAGGACCTGGGTTCAATTCCCACCACCCACATGGCTGCTAACAACCATCCTAACTGCAGTTCTAGAGGATCTGATGCCCTCTTCTGACCTCCACGGGCATTGCACGATATGGGCGTACTTAAATACATGCACCTAAAATAAGAGTAATAAACAAGATATTAAAAAAAAAAGAAAATAGACCCCTGAGAGTAGTAGATGAAATTTCTTTTAGACTAGAGCTGTAGGTGTCCAGGTCAAGTTTTACTTTTCATACTTAGCTTCTTATCTGAGGACTTTGGTGAGACAAGGACAGATTGGCTGAGGTCTGACATGAGAGGAGCGTCTTTGTAGAGCTTCCACACAAATGCCCTTGATGCTGTGACTTCTGCTGGATGAGCACTGTGCCACAGTATCTTTTGTTTCCAGTATGGTAGACAGTGGTACCAAAGGCACCATCACTGGGCTTGTGATGCCAGAGGGAGACTTGGAGTGAAGTAGGGAGAATGGGGGTTATGAAAGGTCACTCAGTATCTTGCCCTTTTTTTTCTGGGAGTTGAAATTCTCCAAGTGATGCCTTGTGAGAGTAAGGTGTGGGTCAGCAGTCAGCAACAGGGACATGTTGTGCGGATCATAAGAACGCTAGCTGAGGTGGGTTTACAGCACCAAATAGGGAGGAAGGGATTACTACTGTGCTATCTTGGAGGGCAGCACAGTGTTGGGACTTTGCCGTTGCTGTGCACAGCTGTTTCTGTGGAAGAAAGACATTTTCCTGTCACCAACTAGTCAGTTAAATTTTCCTGGATTAGCCAGGTGTGGTGGCACACGCCTTTAATCCCAGTACTCAGGAGGCAGAGGCAGGCGGATCTTGGTGAGATTGAGGCCAGGCTGGTCTACATAACGAATTCCAGGCCAACTGGGGCTGCAGGGAGACCCTGTCTCAAAAAGACCAGGAAAAAAAAAAGAAGAAGAAGAAATGCTAGATTGTGGTCAAGTCTACAACTGGTTGATTTTCAAGGGTGCAGAAGGACCTGTCTCTCTTCTGGAACTATGAGAGGAGCAGTCTTGTTAGCAGAACTGAGCTTGTAAAGTTTCTCTGGCTTGTTTACTGGGCTGCTCTCTTCCTTGCTGGGATGTGTGTGTGTGTGTGTGTGTGTGTGTGTGTGTGTGTGTGTATGTGTGTGTGTGTTCCCAGTGATATGATCGTCACTCAGACCACATCCTGTGAGTACAGATGGGAGGCCAATGCAGCTAAGAACAGGCTGTGTTTGTCCGACAGGACTCTCCCGGCAGGTCTTTCTACATCATTCTTTGAGCTTCTATTGATTATCCTAGAGTCCTGTGAATTACTCCCAAAATACCATCAGACATTTTCCCCAAAATTATTCAGCTAATTTTTCTTTGTAAAGAAATTGGAACCGATGTGTGCGCCCCCTTCCCCTACTCAGGAATGGGGATCGGTCCACTTCAGGAACTCACAGAGCTTCTTCACAGCTATTGAGTGTTCTTATCGTAGGCCTCTTCTCTTCAAATTTATTCTTTAATGCGTTCGATACTTTTGGTGCTCCGCCGTGCCTTTGCAGAGGTACTTGGTGTATGGTTAATACTAGACTGTCCTTTTCTTGCTAGTGAAACCCCAGACCTGTGACAAGAGAGTGGACAGGCGTCATTGTCGCGGTGGAACTGACGTGTACATGAGGCCAGTCCTCCAGCCACACACTGCTTTTCCCTCTCTATGGTACTCTGAGCAAAGAGAGAGTGATCACCCCTGTTCAGCCACACGTTAATATAGTGCTGATATAAGTGTGACGAATGAAAAGGAGAAAGACATGGTACTCTTTCAGTAAGCCGTGCCGTGCAAGGTAATTATTTCATGACAGTGTTAGATATAGTGCTTGTTTTATCATGAAGTAAAAGATGGTTTTAGGAGCCTTTTATTGGAAAGACAATTGTATCAAATTAGTACAAATTAGATTTTTGCCTTTACAAAGGTGAGCAAACCCATGAGCAGGTTTTAAATTGATGTGTTTGAGTCTACAAATGAACAAATTCGGTTTGAGGGTTAAAGAAGCTATTATTTTGTCCTTTATGCTGACAGCTTCATTAAGGATTGGCCTACAACAGGCATTAAAAAAATGTTTGGCTCCTTATGATCTTTGTGCAACTATATTGATGCAGCGCCATACCACTGTTCATTAAGAAGCGACTTTAAATGAGGTTGGAGCGTGTACATTTGGAGAGCTACAGATGTTAAATGCAGTTGTTTCTCTTTGTGTACAGCCGTATGGCTAATAATTTCCAAGTGGCTAAAGCTCTTGGTAGCGGGAGTGCTGGTGTGTTAAGAACGACACCATAAATAACTTTAGGAACTGAAGTGGAAGGTGCTTCTTTTATAGACTTTTGTTAACCAAACATTATCTCCCAACAGATGGAAAGCACTCAGCAGCCTGATGTTTTCAGGTCTAATTATATTATCACCAGCCCTGTATGGCTCAGTTGAAGAGGTGTATCCAGAGGCCAATTTATAATCATTTAGGCAACACCTGTTTGGGAGAAATTGACAGTCAAAGGGCACATTTAAAAAAAAAATCACATATGCTCTTGTGTTTATTACCTCAATGTGAACTCAGTCGACTTGCAAACAAACTTGATTGGAGAAGTCCGCATCAACACTCCCGCTCCTCCTCCGTGCACTGATCCATCTTTTCTGGCCTTTTATGGGATCTGCTTCATGCTTCATGGCTAAGTGAGGCTAGCTGGGAGAGATGGCCTCTGATTCGGGCAGGTGTGTTCTGCTGTGTCAGTCAGGGGGCTTCTGGGAGGAGGACAGTTATCCCCATGATTGTCCAGCACCCACACCTTTACCTGGCGGGATTTTTTCTAACTCACGTAGCTGTGTCTTAGCAAACATGATTGACTTTCTGGAGAGTGACCTAGAGTTGCAAGCTGATGTCAAAACAGATGAGCTGTCCAGAGCACAGATGTCTGCGGGTTCTGCAGCTGCGTGCTGCCCTCTCCACATGCACTCAAGACCGGTCAGTTTAACAGTCAATGCCCAAGTTCTGTGAGTGCATTTACATGCCGTGGAGGTTGAGGATTTGTGGTGAATATATTAATGTCTCTGAGGGCAAGTATGCAGAGGACAGGTGCCTGTTGTTTGAAAATCACCAAAGTCCAAACCTTTTTTTTTAAATAAATAATTTATTGAGAATTTCATACATGCATATAAGGTGTTTTGATCAAATCCATGCCCACTCCCTCCCTTCCAACTCCTCCCATATCTCCCCATGACTTTTTTCTGATAACTTCATGTATTCCTTCTTTGATTTATTTATATTTTTGGGGGCTTTGGGCTACTCCAACATTCCCCCCTCTGAAGAGGTAACCCTAAAATCTTTTAAGGATTAGATAAGTGCTCCCAAATACTGTGGATATTTTCTCAAAGTCAAAACCTTTGAACTGATGACCCTCTGTCACTTCCTGGAATTCTTTCCTTTTGATGATCTCTGTTGAAAGGCTTGTGCCTGGCACCCCGATTCCCCATGTCCTGATTTGCTCAGGACAGCCTGGCTCCTCTCTTAAGCCATTTATTGGCAGCTTCCCGTGAGTTCCTCGCTGCCGCGTCCTCGACGTGGGCCTGTCTCAGTGCGGCTCCTGTCGTGTGGATGGCAACTACTCTCAGCCCGTGGCTTTCTCTCACATCCGGATCTCTGTTTTCCTTCCTGTTCTGGCTGTGCTCATATCCACCCACAGCAATCCATGTACAACTTTCAGAATTCAGACGCAATTAGAGTGCTGTCCTGTGTGTGTGTGTAGGACAGCTTAGCAGTTACGGAGGAAGGATGGCAGAGCCAGGCTGCATGGACGCAGATTTCACCTTTTTCACTTGTTAGCTTGTGAGCAGGGTCAGTTAGCCTTTCATGTTTGCTTTCTCATCTGCAAATCTGAGAAAGGATACATGCTTTTTAGGGTGCAGAGAGCTGTCTGTGATTTAATTCTCTGAAGCCCAGCACTGCCTGTTACAAAGGAAACGACGTGCTCTTGTGCGTCAGGTTGTGTCTTGGAGAATGCTCAGATAAATATCTTCAGTCCTGCCTTGTTTCCTATGCTCTGTTCCCACCTTGCCGTTGACCCTCCAGATTCTTAGACTTGAATGCGCTATGTTTATGGATTTACTCTGTGGAATTAGGCTATAGGAGAAAAACCATTTCTTTTCTATTGGGTCACAGCAAATTATTGCCGATTTAGCAGCCTGAAACCACCAGATTTATCTTAAAGTTGTGTAAGTCAGAGGCATGATGCAGTCCTCACAAGGCTGAAACCTAGGCTCAGTGGCAATGCTGTGCTTGTTCCCTACTGTTGTTGACGAACTGGCTTCCCTGCTCACTCCAACGCGGACTGGGCTGGTCTCTGCCGCCACTGCCCACATGCTGGCTCTCAGAGGAGGGCTGCTCTCTGCTCCTAAAAGTGGCCTCCCCTCAGGCCTGCTCTGGGCTCCCAGGTGCCTCCTTTGGCACCTGCTTCTCTGCCAGCCAGCCACCCCCACACCCATCCTGTGGTGCTGCTCCTGCTCCTGTGCTCTGCAGCCTTTTGTTGGGAGTCAGTTCTCGCTCTCAGAGGGTCATGTGATCTGATGGAAGCCACCCAGGTAACTAGGGTAATCCTTGAGGTCTTCACTTAAAAATATCTTTTATTTGTTGTTTTTATTTTTATGTGTATGACTGTATTGCCTCCGAGTATGTATGATACCTGGAGAGGTCAGAAGAGGGCATTGGATCCCTGGGAACTGGAGTTAGGGATGGTTGTTAGCTGCCATATGGGTGCTGGGAACCAAGCCTGGGTCCTCTGTAAAAGCAGAGGACCACTGAGCCTTCTCTCCAGCCTGTAAGATCTTCATTTGAATCACATCTACAAAGTCCTTTCTACCATGAAGTCGTCTACTCCCAGATCCTAGAGCGAGTACCATGATCCCACCTGTAATCTGCCCATAAATAGCTTGGTGTCTGGTTGGGAGATGACAGATGAACAACTGAAACCCAACTGAAGCGTTTGAGATGCCACAGGGCAGTTGGTGCTGTGTGAATGGGAGGACAAAGCAAGGGTCTTCAGTGTTATGAGGGGGGATGTTGGGGCTGCACGTGGAGGGACATTCCAAAGAGAAGCTGCCACAATAGTGACAGTAGTCATGACCCGGGGTCTGTGTCTGTGAGAGCATCTCAGGTACCCTGCACATGGTGGACTGTTACCACCTTCCATCCTAGCATCACGTGCAGAGCTGCAACATGGGCGGTATGGAGTAGGAATGTTCAGAGGATGCTGGGCTGTTAAGAGGGTTGACGTTGAATATCCATGGCTAAGACACAGCACGCAGCGAATACGCACTTAAGGTGGGGAAGAGCAGGCAGGTTAGGAGATGTGCTTGGCAGCTGGAGTTGGCTTGATGTGCTCACTGGCTCTGAAGGTTGGGGGTTGGAGACTGGTTCAGGGAGCTTGGGTTTGAGACACTGTAGGAGGAACACGACCAGCATCCAGGGCACCTGTGTGGAGGTTAGACACTCAGAAGACGCTGAGGTCAACAGCGAAGCCCTCACTTGCTTTACTGCCCAAGTCGAAGATGGGATTTGCTGCTCTCCACAGCCTCCCACCTGGCCCCCACCTCCTCTCCTCACCGTCCTTTTATGCTTCCCAGCGGACGTGCGTGTCTCACCCTTCCCGCCTCAGTCCCTGCTTCTCTAGGGTGCTGGTAGCTGATTGACAGCTGGCTCTCCAGGGAAAGAGGCCCCGGTTAGTTGCCATGTTTGCCCATTTCTGTGGTATAAATTCTCCTGTGTGGCTAGTTGGAGGCTGTGCTTGTTTTCGGGCCAAGGGCAGGTTTGAACAGCAGCAGCAGACGCTCATGGGCCTGCAGAGCCTGAAGTACTTACTCACTGGCCTTTGTGAGAAAAATTTGGTGATCTTCGCTGTAGTTAGTGCAGAAAAAATAAAAACGAGTACGGCAGGCACTCTCCCCGGGTCCTCCTAGCACGTGGCCTTCAGGGGACCATGAGGTGAGAGTCTCGAGGTCTTTATGAGTTGGGCCTTTTCTCTCAGTGAGGTGAGAGTGGCACACCTAACTCATCCTTTAACAGGAAAGACTTGGCCACAGAGCATTGCCGAGGGACGCAGACGCCTTTGGTGTTGGCTGGGTGAGGGCGAGCTGGTTTCTGTTTGGGTCTGGGCATTTTGTGGGGCGGGAGGTGAGGGCGTGCCGGTTGTGGGTACAGGCTGAGGATAGAGCCATCAGGATTTGATGGTGGTGGAAAGAGGCGTTTGGGCCGGTCCAGAGAGGAGACGCACAGATGCCGAGGTGGTGCTAGCCTGCTGTTGCGATCATGTTCTAGTGGGCTGCTGAGTGAGAGATTTTAGGAAGAAAGTTGAGACTGTTGCAGTTTTTTCCTCTTTACTGTATATGTTCCATGAGAGAAAGTTTTTTAGAGGTACACCCCCTCCTTTCTTTTGAGATGGGTCTTCCTGTGTTTTTAAGGCCGGCCTGGAATTTGCTTACAGTCCAGGCTGGCCTTGAACTCCTCCTTCCTCAGACTTGGGACTGTATGACCACCCATGTGTATCACCATGCCTGCCTGGCTATTTCCTATACTTCTAAGAATTGCATTTTAAAAATGAATCTAGAAACATAATGTTTCTATAGTATTTTTAGAAAAGGAAATTGTAATATCAATTACAATTGGTTCTATGATTTGAGACTTTAAAAAACTCTATTCAAAAATTAAAATTTTGGGATGAGGCACCCCTCTGCCTTCCCCAGTCCCAAAGTTAAGTCTTAATGTTTTATTGTATTTTGATTAAATTATTGCTTGTACCTTTTACATAGGTTTTGCTTGTAATGGACACACGAACAGAACAGACATTCATTTTAAAAGTAAGTAGAATTCATATGTTTAGTGAATTTAAAAATCTCTTTTCAAAGTATGCTTTGTAAAAGAGTAATATTTTTGCACAGGTATTGGGTATTTTTATGTTTATAGTCAGCTTTTTGTTTCTGTCTTTATCACAACTGATAAACACGCTCTAGCGTCCATTTAAAAAGTTTGATGTTAAAGGATGTAGAGGAAAAGAATCTGAATCCACCGAAGAATTGAGAAGTGAATTGCACGTACCTTTTTTCCCCTCTTACAATTAGTGAAGATCGTGTCACTTTTGATTCTGATTATAGAGTTGAAATTTCCCACAGGTATTTGGGAAAATGCTAACGGCATCACTGGCCTAGTCTTTGGTCTAAATTCAATATATAATTTAATTTAAAATCGAATGAATAATTATATATTTTTGAAATTGTTTTTGGAATGGGTAATGATACTCTGTACGCAGAATCAGTTCCCTGGTTTAAGTGTCTCCACAGAGTCTGCCCTTTTCTTTGGGGCTGTCTTCTCTCACCATGCAGGCATGTCCGGAGGTCACATTGATGTGTGGAAATTAGCTTTTCTTTATGAACACACCAAGCCACCAGTTCTTAGAACCAGGGTATGACAAAAGAAAGCGCACAAATCCCCTTCTTTTGGAGAACACTGTCATAATCTTTACCATTTTGGCACAGAATTTTAAAGCTGCTGCCTTATTCTAGAAACATGTTTGGTGTCTTGAGAATTTGAATTGAACTCATACTGCCTCCTGCTTTAAAGAGGTACGTAAGTAAAATCAAACTTAAAAGGTCGCAGAGAAATGACTGTGTGTCATCCTGATGACTTAGTTTGAGAGCATCTCTAATAAAAACACTGACCCACGTAATTGATTTTAATGGCAGCTTTGTGGCATCTTCTGTTCTCTGGATTCGCGCCAGATGCCATCAGCGGAGCCTCCGGGGACCGAGGGGCACAGAGCAGCAGATGAGTGCCTTCTCTGACGCCCAGAGTAACTCGGATAGATTAGTGTGGTTGATAAACACAGAGCACAACAGGCTCCAAAGGCAACTGAGGGTACAACTGACCTTTCTGTTCTCTGTCAGGGTCTAAGGAAAAGCAGCGAGTACAGCAGGGACAGAAAGACCATCATCCCCCGCTGCGTGCCCAACATGGTGGGCCTGCACAAGTACATCGTCTCGGAGGAGTCAGTGTTCCTCGTGCTGCAGCATGCAGAAGGTGGGTGCTGTGGAGACGATGAGCGGGTGAGGTGTCTGCGGTGCTGTTTTCATAAGCCTTAGGCCTCTGCTCCACACCCTTGTGAGTTTTGAGGGAAAACGAAAACCCCGCTGGAGAGCGGATCTCACCTGCCTGGGGCAGCCCTTGGAATGCACTTTCCTGCACAGCTTCCTGACAGGTGGGAACCCTAATGCAAATGCATGCCGGGAGCTAGGGTTTATTTTAGGGATCTCATTTTGTTCCCTTGTCTCGACTAAAAAGACACATTTATGTTAGTCGACCGGAGTTAAAGCATCCCCCAAAGAATTAATTAATCGCCTCCTTTACGAGAAAGCAAGGGTGTTTGTCTGACATCTGACCCTACCTTGCTTTACTGATCTGAGCTTGGGGAGCCCAGCCATTGGTGGCGCACACCACTACAAAGCAGAGGCCCAGGCTCTGACTTCAGACTGAAATTCCAGCTCTGTGCAGAGGGAACAGGTGGCAACAGATACAGTGTTTTGATTTGGTTTTGCCCATTGACACTTAAATTTAGATAAATATTCTTTTATTTAGATGACTACAGCATGTAAATATAAATTCACTTTTAATACATACTGCCTTTCGGTGGCATCTTAACAGGTGTTCTTAAAATAGGGAAGAAAATGAGAATTATTTCCTATAGTTCATGAAGGCATTCTTCCTTTTACATTATTGAGAATAAAGGAATAGTATGGTTCACTAATAGGCATAACATCTGAATTTAATACATTCTCTCCGGAAAAGGAGTCATTGCCTTCTGGAATGAGGTCTCTTATGATAATGAATGCAAGATTTTTGATGGGGGCAATAAAGTACTAATACTGTTTATGATGAAGTATAGCACAAGGTAACTGCAGATGGAGGAAAGACCTCCATATGCAGTGTTTAGTAGGGAATTCAGAGGGCCTCCATGGTCTCCTAGGTATTAAGAGAGTTAATTGCGTGTGTGAATTGGATAACTAATTCACCTTTGTTCAGACATTATAGACAGCTTTTATCTGAGGATACCAGTGCATTACGGACATTATTGAATTAGAGGTCATGTCATCTGATAGCGAGATACAGCCACCTCTGGTGTGGAACAAAATAACTTGCGTAGTAATAATCCATAATAATTTAGAACAAGGTCAGTAGGATGAATGTAATTATGGTCAATATTCTATTACCCGGTGTGGGTTATTCATGTTGGAGATGATCTGCGGAGCTTTGCTCTAGCTCTCCTGCCTTCCTCCTCCTCTTTCTCCAAATCCTACTTGTTTTTCTTCTACTGTCTTCTTCCCTCAGCCACGCAGAGCTGAGATTTAATGATACTGCTTTAGTGCTGGGTCAGTCACATCACAGTGCTCTAGAGTCATGGGCGACGAGAGTCTCCCATTCTTTTACATGATCTCGACCAAGTCTCTCTTATTGACCACGTGTGACTTTGAGTGGAAGCATGACAGAAGACTGTCCTGGGTCACCTGACTTGGAAGGACTGTCTCCTCTGATGGCTTCTTTCAGAGTGTCTACTGTTTAAGACTTTAAGATGTCTTTATGAGACTGAGTGAATTAATGCAAATGGGAATTCTCAATTCATTTACTATCCAGCAGATTTATCGAGTATGTGCTGTGTACTAAGCTGTCTTTCATGTCAACAAGGCAGGACAAGAACTGGCCCTTTTGAAATTTAAATTCTTGTGGCATCAAGCAGACAAAACAAAATGTAATAAAATATTGGTTATTAGTAGGGACCCCCCCCTCCCCACTCTGGTCCTTCACACAGGGCCATCTAATAGTTAACAGCCAAGGGAACTGTGTTAGGCTCTGTGCTCAAGGAACCCTTTCTGAGATGGTGACATTTGGGAAGAGTTCTGGATGGCCAAAAAGCTGCCATTTGAATGTGAGGTCCGAGCACAGGGACCAGTATGACAACAAACATGGAATGTTTGATGGGTGAGAGAGGAGACTGTTTGGATGGGGTATAGCAGGTGAGGGCAGTGGTGGTCTTGGGGACCATGGGAGACTGTTCTGCAGGATAAAGGTTCCAGGCTTTACTTAAGTATCTTGGGGAGCCATGATTTATATAGAGTAGTGATAGGGTCTGTTTTCCATTTCAGAAAGGACACTTGTTAGCTAGATATGGTGGCACAATCCTATAATCCCAGAATTTGGGAGGTGGAGGTAAGAGGATCATGAGTTCAGTGACAGCCCAGCCTACCTGAGACCTGATCTCAAAAATCAAAAGTGCAAAGGTCATGGGGGTGTTTGGGGGTTGGGGGAATGGCTTGTAGAGGGCCAGGAACAGAGCAGTGAGAGTTTAATGTCGGAGCCTAGCAGGGCTTCTGGGGTCCTGTTGGGAGCATACTGAGACAGGAGAGGAGAATCTGGTACTTCTCAGACTTGGATTGAGCAGTGGCGTGAACTGGTCCATAGCTGTGTGTTGTCCCTGTCCTGTCCTTTTCATGGCATCTCAGTGGAGGAGGAGGTTGTGAGTTTGTAAGTAGATAACATAGGGGAAGGAGAAAACCGACTCCTGCAAGTTGTTCTCTGACCTCCACATGAGTGCTGTAGTACCTCCCAACCCCCCCTTTCAAAAATACATTAAAAAAGTCACTTTGATCTGAGTAAATCATTACACTTAGCAGTGGTTTTCCCCATAACAGACACTTAGTATTTGTGACTTAGGGGTAGCTTCCTAGAGCTCATAGAGCTCTTATGATTTATGCAGGTCTCTTAGACTCTGCTTCTGATTTTAGTTGATTCAGTAAGAAGTTTCTTGAGTGTTTTCTGGTCGTAGACATTGTTTGAACATGGCAGTGAACAAACAGAAAAGCTCGCCTGCATCGAGTCATGTTGGCAAACACAGAAGTGAAGGTGTGCAGATGGGGAAATATGGTTTGGAAAATGCCAAACGGAGGGTGGGAAAGTTATTCTAATGGGGGGGGCACCTTATTGAGAAAGGGGCATTTGATGGGAGAGAAGGAACAGTGTGCCGTGGGGGAAAGAATGCTGTGGCAAGAGGCAAAGCCCAGAGTCAGGAGTTGCTTGGTGGGTCAGCATAGCCAGTGAGAGGGACTCAATGTGGAAGGGTGGGGGGTGTGAGCAGAGAGAGGCAGGGAAGCTGGAAGGCAGTCTGGGCCTGTGCTGACCCACAGGCCACTGTGGATTGTTTATAAGAACAGCCAAATGAGATAAGGAATCTTTGGGGGTCACCGAGCAGAGTGATGGCGGCACAGGGGCCATTCTGACTGCTTTGTGGGAAGTAGACGCTTAAAGGACAAAGGCAAAAAAAAAAAATAAATAAATAAATAAAAAATACAGGGATTCCTCTGCTTGGCGTTTTGTAGCAATCTGGGCAAAAATGACGGTGCTTGGGCAAGGTGCTTGCATGCGTTCCCGTTCTGTTACGACAGCAGGTGCTTTAGCTGGGGTCTCATAAGGAAAGTTTGCTTTTTGTTTGTTTGCTTGGTTGTTTTTTGAGACAGAGTCTCCCTGTAGCCCCGTCTGACTTGGAACTCACTATACAGATCAGGCCGGCCTTGATCTCACAGAGATCCACCCACCTTTGTCTCTGGAGTGCTGGGATAAAAGGTGTGGCCATCACGCCTGGATTTTTTTTTTTTTTATAATTTTTAATAACTACATGATTAGAAGAAGCATTTCATTACAGCTTTAACATATTCAGTAACACACTCCAGAGCAAGAGTACATCTCTTTCACAAGTGGCTGTAAGTTTCTAGGTTCATAGTTGAATTAATACAGTTATATAAAATTGAACTCAGTATAAGCCCTATAAGACATAAAATTGAATGAATTTTTTTTTTTTCAAATTTTGCATGGTCAATTTTTTTTTTTTACAATTAAAGTTACAGTTTTAACAATATGCAAAATATTACAGTAATTCAGATTTTTTGGCATAACGATTACAGATTTGATAAATACATTTTATATCTCATAATAGCGATGAGGATTATACAAAAGCTATTAAAACAATTATGAGAATAAATTCTATTGTCACTTAAGTATCTAAAGCTATTTTCCTTTGCGTTCTTCCAGAATGATTTGTTCTTATTCTTTACCTTAATTTGAGGGACTTCAAGAAGATACTTCTTTTTTTTTTTTTTTTCATACAGAAGAATTCCTTCCAAAGCAATTGACATTGAGACGTTTTCACATGCATTTCTAATCTCTATATACATGACTATCACTGGTCACAGTCGCCCACCTTCTGAGCTCCTCGGCATCTGAGCATGAATACAAACTCATCAGATAGACAGCCTTCCTCTCCCACTAGAGGCTCCGTACTCTGCCATCCCTGTCACTGTCCACTGTGTTATCAGCACCCTCATCCATTCCCCCCTGTCTGCCCTTCTGGTAAATCTAGTCAGCCAGAGGTCCCTGTTCCAGGAGGGTCAGCTGTTCCTCATCTATGGCAATCCATTGTCAGTATTCCTTTGGATAGAATTGGGGTCTGCTGTTCATTTTTCCAGTAGTATGTTGGGTTACTGTCTGGAAGAGCCTTTATCTATCCTGGCCAACAACTCGACTGAAGGTGTTGCCTGTCTGGCTTTGCTGTTTGTCAAGTAACTTTTAGTTATATATATGTGTGCTCTTATGAAATTATATTGGCCCCTTTACTCTTTGGTTATACTTCCCTTTTGGGTGTTTAAGGACATACAATTGGACCAGATAAACTGATTTGTTTTTACTCTTGAGGTCGTTAGAGGATCTGTTCCTCAGGGGTCCCATGGGGTTGGGAGGAGCCCCTGGCTCCTTTCTTTTACCAGTTCCATCTATGTGAAGATCAGTCAAAGGTCCTGCTCGACCATTGTTGGCTTCTCTTGGAAGCATGGAGGAAATGATTCCTCCGTGTTGACCCTCCTCTTTATAGACTGGATACTGGTTCAAGTCCATCTGGTGGGGTCTCCTTGGCTTCCTTGATCAAGAGGTCAGATGACCCACCACCATTACCGGACATTTTGCCCAGGGAAGCAGAGAGAGGCGAGGGCGGGGCCAGGACCAGAAGCTGTGCTCCTGGAGCCCAAGAAAGGGACTGAGTTGCTCTGGGTGAGAAGGATTAGGAAGCAGTATTGGTTCCCCAGGTGTCTGGGGCCCCAAGACTAGGAATGGCGCAGGGCCCAAACTAGGAGTACAGAACGGCGAGCTGGGGGGGATGGAAGGGTGAATGTGGCTTAGGGAGTCCCGGCGCGGAGCCACGCCTGGATTTTTAAAAAGTATGTTTATTTAGCTGATAGTTCTGGAGGTTCAAAGCCGTGGCACCAGCATCTGTGTGGTCCTGTGAGGACCTTATGGCAAAAGGCAGCACAGCAGTGGGTGCATGACGAAAGGAAGGGCAATAGGGCCAGACAGCAATGCCAGAGCAAGCCCAGGGTCCTGTGAGAACTACATTAATCTCTTCCAAGGGAAAGCCTCAAGGAGATGCTTATTAAATACTATGGCAGGAGAGGGATGTAAGGGAAAGAGTTCAGGAGGCTGAGGTGTAGCTCATTGGTGGATCAGTTGCCTAGTATGCATAAGGTCCTGTGCTCAAAAAATGATATTAGAAGACAGATTAAAATGTTTATTGTTCTTTTTAATGGACCTCTTATTTGAACTCTATTTGGGGGAGAAAGATAGGGAGAGATGTTGAAGTTACTGAGATGAGAGATGATGTAATGTTTGTAGAATGTATCCTGGCAACTAGTGAGATGCTCACTATTTGGAAGGTACAGAGTTGAAGTCTGAGCTAGTTAGAGAAGAGACCAGGTTGGAGAGCCCTGGGTTCTGAATACACCAAGCAGAGCAGGGCATGAAAGAACTTTCCCCCAAATTACTGTGTCACTAAAGATTCTCTTTTTATTAGCTAATTTAAAAAAATTAAGTTACTTTTTAGCAAATAAATTCAGCTGCACAGAAGTCAGTAAGCCCCTTCTTTCTGTTCATGTTCGTGTTCATTCTGTGCTCCAGACTAGGGCTGCTTGTCTCTTTTTGGAGGCAGTCTCACTGCGTGACCCAGGCTGTCTTTGAACTCTTGATCCTCCTGCCTGAGCCTCTGTAGTGCTGGAATGATGGGCCCCACATCTGTGCCCACTCATTTTGTCTTGTATCTGAATGTAAACAGGCCTTCCTTGTTGGCTGGCCTGCTTGCTGTCATTTTAGCAGTGTACCTCCGACACCCTTCCTCATGAACGTGTCACCAGGTATGGTGGCACATACCTGTAGCTCCAGCAGGCAAATGGGTCTCTGTGAGTTTAAGGCTAGCCTGGTCTTCATAGTAAATTCTAGATCAGCCAGGGCTACATAGTAAGACCCTAGCTCACAAAACAGGTGGGGCAGTGTTTGCTGGGTGTGGTGGTACAGGTAATTCCAGCATTTAGGAGGTTGAGGCAGGAGAATTGTTGCAAGTTCAAGGCCGGCTTGACCTACATGGTAAACATCAGACCAGCCAGGGCTACCTAGGGAAGCCCCATTTATAGACCAGGCTGTGGGAGTGCTGGTGCTGCTTTACCATTACTGATTCTATGACCTCAGGCAAGCTGCTTAACCTTTCTGTGCCCTAGTTTCCTCATTGTAAAATAGAGATGGTGCTGTCTACCCAGTAGGACCGCTGTGCAGGTTAAACAGCTGGCATATCTGAGGCACTTGAGTAGCGTTGGGTCCGCATCGCGTATCCTCAGGTGCTGTGCCTCTCATCTTAGTAAGCACAGATTTAGCTCCTCAGCACCCGGCATTAAACTGTTCCCAGTAGGTATACATATATATCTTTGAGCATTCTTATTTTGTTTTTAGGATTATTTGTAGGACAGCTGTCTTGAAATGGGAAATTCTGGATCAAAAGATGACATTTTAACCATCGCTATAGTAATGTATATATTAAATTCAAGTCCTAATTCTGGTCAGGCAAATTAACACATTTACTGTGCAGTCTTATAGAAAACCAATAAATTAAAATCTGATGAGACAAAGAGAGAGGCTTAAGTAAACGTTAGGACTTACTGTTTTATAGCTGAAGATGGTTCAATAGCTGTAATTTTATTTTATATGCTTCAAAGGAGCCTAGAAAAATATCAGTTATATGCTCAAAGGTTTGATGTTATCAATATTTTATGTATTTTCTACTTACATTTGAGATTTAGTAATAACACATTTTAGGTTAATATTGTTATTGTCATAATAATGTTAATTGTTGTGTAAGTTTGTGTTTTAGGCTTGATCTTAATTCTGCAGAGATCAAGACCCACTCAGCTTTTGTGAGAACAATGTATTCTTGTAGGTTTTATGGTTATCATGATTTAATAATTGAGGAGAGGATGTGATAGGACCAAAACTTTGTGCTCTATATTAAGTATGAAGTTTAACTCAGCACCCAGGAGGGAATGGGGAGGAGCTCAAACAATTTTCTTTTCTTTCTTGACAATCCAGTCTTTATAATTCATGTTAGGGGACTTGTGTGAGCTGGGAACAGGTTCCATAAGGAAAATGCCAACAGTCACATTTAAAATTTTTATCAAATAATGAAAACAATGGAGATTAAATAGAATGCCATAACTGTTTAATAAATGGCTAATTGCTATTCTGGTACAGGCACCTTGCTGAAGGTGGCACTGTTACACATTGCTTACAGGGTGGGTTCTGATAGAGCAGCTTAGGGACTTCCTAGTTGGGTGCTGTGGTGCACATCAGTAATCCCAGAGACCCTGCCCCCAGATGGAGGCAGGAGGATCAGACGTTCAAAGTCATCTCAGCTACATAGTTTGAGACCAGCCTGGGCTACGTGACCCCATCTCAAAAAGTCCCTCCCACCCAAAATGTCCTCCTTCTTGACTGGGTCACCTCTGGCATTCTGTCCTGAGGGACATATTCAGGAATGGTAAAGTGTTTACTATTTCAGTTCTCACAGTCGAAGACTGGAGACGACATGTCTCCAACAGTGCAGGAGCACTTAGCTGATCACGGTGACTACTGTGTGGCTGTGCTGTACCGTCCTGGAAGCTTATTTTCTCAAGAAAGTGTTCTGATACCGTGTTAATTGTGAGCGAAAGCTTGGCAATGTCCTGATTCGGTGGTGAGATGGTGCATCGCCTTGGGGTTTTCTCCCCTCTGTTTTCTTCTTCTTTTTGGCATCTGCTAAGACTGTTATAGTAAAACCAAATATTAGTTAGAAAATAGAAGAAAGCATGGCCCCTCCCAGTAACCCAGTTAGGACTTATGGACATTTGCACTGAAAGATTATGGAAAAAAAGTGATGAGGATGTCATCTCTTATGTCTCATTTTTAGAGATGTTCATTAAATAGCTGGTTTACATGCTAGCTAGAATCCTTTACCTGTAGTTATGGAGACCATGCAGGCTGGGAAAGGAGATACTACAAGCATAAAAGGATTAATGCGGGGTCAAGGCTGTGAGTGTCCTAAGGGCTGGGGACTGATTGGGGCTTGAGAGGAGACAGGAGTTACCCCTACCGAAGGGGTGCAGACAAGTTGGCACAAGAATGAATTCTGGAGGAGCCTCAAGGATGGGTAGGGCTTTGACAGGCAGATGCTGGGGAAGCAGATAGAAGAGGTGTAGCAGGAGGAAGAGCTGTGCCGGGGTTCCTGTGGACATACTTGGTTTGGATGAATTACATCATGAGATCCGTGAGAAGACTCAGACACAAACCCATACCATGTGACTGAGAAGTTCTGATGTCTTGGATGGAGAAATAGTGTGGAGGGACGTGTGCCAGAAAGGATGGTCTGTTGGCACTGTTAGTGTGGTCCAGCAGGACAGCAGGAGAGGTGGCGTTGCACAGGAGGACCGCAAACAGGCTGCCGGATGTAGGAAAGGCAACGGGGAGAAATCGTCCACGTCCGGTCCAGGGCTCTTGTTCTAGAGTGATGTGAAAGTCAGAAGAAGTGGTGTAGGGACCAAAAGGCAGACTGAGGTTTAGACTGCAGTTGCTCTTCCAGGGGGACATGGCTGAGTGTGGAAGTATTTAGACACGTTCACTGAAAGATTTTGAAGGAAGCTTTCTAAGACCTCATAGGCCCTTTCAGTCACTGGAAGTTTCCACATGTGGAGACTGTCTGCTCTGTCATGCTGCCTGCTTGTGTCCTGGATGCTGTAGAGAGACAGTGTAAGACGTCTCAGCCCTTGCCTCAAAGGAATCTCCGCCAAGCGCTGAAACCGAGTGCAGCTTCATTGGGATTGCGTAGGAATCGCAGCCTAAGGGGCAGCGTCACCCGTAGCAGTAACATACACGTTTGCGCTAGGAAGAATGTGGTTGCTGCTGCCAAAAGACCACGGACATCAGTGCGTGACTCCTTTTGTGAAGCTCTGAGCATGTGCCTAAGAGGACAGAGGGAGCCACTGTCACCAAAGTGGGAGGGGCTTCATGCATCAGTGGCAGAGAGGGAGTGAGGCCCTAGGACTGACGCTGACCGACAGCTACTCTCGACTGAATCTCTTCTTGTTGGGTGCTTCACGCTTTTACTAGGTTCTCGCGGTGAAATGTGAGGTGAAAGGAAGCTGCTGCCGCTGCTTTTTGTATTTGTTGTTGTTTCTTTTGAGACAGGCTCTCCTGTAGCCCCAACAGGCCTGGAACTCATAGTGTAGACCAGGCTTGCCTGACTCTTTCACAGAGCTCCGCTGTCTTTGATCCCTCAGTGCTGGGATCAAAAGTGTGCACCATGTCTGGTGGGAGAAGCTTCTTGAATGTTTTGATGGCTTTATAGTCACAACTGACTGCAGGTGTGTGCGTGTGTGTGTGCGTGTGTGTGTGTGTGTACCTGTGTGTATGTGCCCACATGCTCATGGCATGCATGTGGAAGTCAGAGAGCAACTTGCAGGAGTTGGTTTCTCCTTCTGCCATGGGGGATGCCCCTGGGATTGAACTGAGGGCGTCAGGCTTGGTGGCAAGCACCCTTACCTGCCGAGCCCTCTCAGCGGCCCTTCATTCATTCTTCATTTCCCACTTTTGGAGGCTGTTTCTGTCTTTGCACCGAATACATCTACAGTTCCTCTTCTTAAGGCTTGAGAGTCAATTTTAATATTATTTTTAGTCATTTACTCTTTCTAATCCCTTGTGGGTTTCATGATTAATTTTCTGATTTATTTTTATTTTATAAGTGTTTTGCCTTCATGTGTCTAAGTGCACCATGTTCGTGCAGTGGCCTCAGAGGACAGAAAGAGGACATTGGGTTTTCTGGAACTGGAGTTAGAGACAGTTGTTAGCTACTATGTGGGTTTTGGGGCTAGAACCTGGGCCCTCTGAAAGAGCAGCCAGTGCTCTTAACCACTGAACCTCTTTCCAGCCCCCATTTTTTTCTTATAAAGACTAATTAGAACAACCCCTCTAATTCTGAGTTTTAAATGGATAAAATAAGAAAGCAGTGGGAAAGGAACTCATCAGTGCTGTGTGGGCACCGTGTGCGTCGTTTCGTGTTTGTTTGATTTCTGATTTTAGTTTTATGACTTTATTTAGTGTGCTCTGGATTTAGAGGTATATATCAACCTAGAGAGTCAGAATCTCAGTGGTTTACTCGTTAGCAGCTGCTTTTAACCTTCTTGAATAGTTTTACTAGTTCTTATAAAGAATATGACATGCGTCAGGGTTATGAAATGGGAAAATATCATTAACATAGCACTTAGGACAGTGTAATTACATGTGTTATGCCACGTTTCCCTCCAGTTCTGTACTGGGCTTTTCAGATGAAGAGATACTGTTGATTTCCCCTGCATTATAGTATACAGTGTTAAGTACACAGAATTTCTGACTGACCAGTTATTATTTAAGTGGATCAGAACATGATTAGATGTTTTTAAGACTAAATAACATTTGCCTTGAAGATTTTAGCTATGCATGTGCTACAACTAATATCCTTCATAGGAAGGAATAGATTGCCATTTAAAAAATAGTTAAAAGTGGGCTGGAGAAATGGGTCAGTGGTTAAGAGCACTGGCTGTTCTTTCAGAGGGCCTGGATTTGGTTCCCAGAACCCACATGGAGGCCAGCAAACATCTATAACTCCAGTTCCAAGAGACCCAAAGCCCTCTTTTGGCTTCCAGGCATTGCACATACATGATGCACTTACATACATGCAGGCAAAACACTCATATACATAAGATAAAAATTTAATAAAATAATTGGAATCAGGAGAAATATTTGGAATCATTCTCATCTGTCAGCAGTAACAAAATTTAGGGAACAACTTTACATTTCATTCCATATATGTGTTTCACACCACATTTGATACTTGATATTAATGAATTTTATTGACTTGTTTTTGGTTAATTTATTGTAATATTTTATATTTTTAGTGGCTGTTGTAACTACTAATTTCGAGATCTTACTTTTTGTTCTTATATTTGTTCACAGGTGGCAAACTCTGGTCATATATCAGTAAATTTCTAAACAGAAGTTCCCAAGAAAGCTTTGACATCAAGGAAACAAAAAAACCCACACCTAGTAAAGTTTACCTGCAGCAGCCAACTGGTAGTCCTCAGGACAGCAGCAGCTTTGAGTCCAGAGGAAGTGACGTGGGAAGCATGCTCAGAGTCCTGCCTCTGAAGACCAGTCTCACCCCAAGTTCTCAAGAGGAAGACGATGGCCTGGACAGCTCTCCCAGGTGGCCCGATTCTGGCTCTAGTTCTGAAGAGGAGTGCACTACCAGTTACCTAACCTTGTGCAATGAGTATGGGCAGGACAAGATCGACCCGGGCTCTCTGAATGAGGAGTCTTTCATGAAGCCGGAAGGGAGTGATGGCAGTACTCCGAGTTTCCCAGCACCCCTTGCTGCAGATGGTGCCAGCCCTAGCACACAGCTGAAGGTCTTCCCTGGAGACAAGGACCTAGAAGCAGTTTGTTCTCCACAGACGTCCGATTCCCTCACACGGTCAAAAAACAGCCCTATGGAGTTCTTTAGGATAGACAGTAAGGACAGCACAAGTGATCTCCTGGGACTTGATTTTGGAGAAAAACTGCACAGTCTAAAATCAGAACCTTTGAAACCATTCTTCACCCTCGTGGATGGAGACAGTCCTGGCCAGCACTTTAGTACCAATGAAAGCAAGATAGAAACCAAAGCTCAGGACACCATCAGTGGGGGCTCCGATGACTCTGTCCCCGTCATTTCATTCAGAGATGCTGCTTTGGAGGATGTTAGTGGTGTTGATGAAGGAAGGCCAGATCTTCTTGTAAATCTACCTGGTGAACCAGAGCCAACCGAAGAGGCATTAGCAAGAGGACCTGCTAAGTTTGCACAGACCAGTGCAGGCAGAATGGAAAGTAAACTGTTGGGAGCCCCGGATGTGCTGTGCCTGCGGCCGAGTCCCGAACAGTGCCAGGCCCCAAAGGAAGAAGGTGGGGAGCTGAGCGATCCCACTCAGTTCCCACCCTGTGGTGTAACCCCAAAGCACAGTATGCAGGTGGATCTTGGGGTATTATTCACAGCGGCTATTGACCATGGTAGCCCGGGAGACCCATCTTTGTTACCCAGCTCACATCCTGAGTTTGAAGGACCTGGACAGGTGGAGGCAGCAGTAACTGCGCACGACACAGGAGGAAGCTTGTTCCAGATTGCCAGTCCACCGTCAGGTGCTAATGAACACAGAGCAAACACAGACGCTTGCAAAACGGAAGAAGTGCTGCTGTTCACAGACCAGGCGGGTGATTTGTCTAAAGAGGAATCAACCTCTTTATTCCAGAGGGACACGGAGACTGAGGAGCAAAGTGGGTCAGCTCTAGGAGACAAGGAGATCCATCAGATTTTCGAGGACCTTGATAAAAAACTAGCACTGAGCTCCAGGTTTTTCATCCCGGAGGGCTGTATCCAAAGATGGGCGGCTGAGATGGTGGTAGCCCTCGATGCCTTACATAGAGAGGGGATTGTGTGCCGCGATTTGAACCCAAACAACATCTTATTGAATGATAGAGGTCAGGAACTTTTGCAAATGCATTTCTTTTTATTCGCTGTTGCTTCCAATTAACTGAGTAGGCGTTTTATCTTGTAATTAGTATCTTCATTTCCTGTCTAGAGCTTCATTATCAGTGCAGCAAATTCACCCCCAGTAATAGCTTCTAGTACTTAATGATGCCATTATTCTTAATGATACTGTTTTTAGCCACAAAAGGAGTAATTACAGTTCACTTCTGCAGAAAATGGAAGAGAAAAATGTTTTGATTTCTCCTGTCGTTTTGTTTTTAGGACACATTCAGCTAACGTATTTTAGCAGGTGGAGTGAGGTTGAAGATTCCTGTGACAGCGATGCCGTAGCAAGAATGTACTGTGCCCCAGGTTAGAGCCATCTCCTCAAGCGCTTCACTTGCAAAGGTGGCTGGGCAGCTCTCGTTTCTCCTCGAGTTGTGGTTTTCATTTCCAGTTCACGTATGTGTTGGATCTGGTTATCCTTTCAACACTTCAAAGAAGAAAAGTAGACGATGCGATACGTAGATACATGTTTGTATGTGTGTGTGTATGCGTGCACACTTACCATTCTTGTTAAAGGCATTTATGTGCCTCTGAAAACACAGTGCATTCTCTACAGTGTCTTAATCTTAGCCTTTGTGTCTTGAGCCTCTTTATGTGGGTGATGTGGTATAGATGGGCAAGCCTCTTTAGGTCAAGATGTGAGCCAGGTAGCCGACTAAAGGGTGAACCTCCCAAGTCTAAAAGTGGATAAAAGTTGTTATCTTAATACAGTGTGATTTCAGGGATGAGCTGTCCGTGCGGTTTAGAGTACATTTTTAAGAGGTCCTTTCTGTATTTGGGAGCATTTTGTAAGCATGTTTCTTCTGCTTTAAAATAGCCTATTTGTCCAAATACTTGACACCAGTTTCTCTTGCCCTTACTGTTATGGTCTTTATTTTTAAAGATTACAGATTTATTTCTGTAGGCATTAGGCCTTTTTTGGCAGTTGTAGCCTACACATATGGATTGGCTTCCAGTCACTTTCTGTTATCAATGCAGGTGAGGCTCCGGTTACATCAAAGCTTGGTCACCTTCCTGTAGTGCTGGTCTCTCGGGATGAGCAGAGTTGGCTCACCTGTTGCCCCTCTGGCCCACAGCGGTGTTGGGCTGCTGGAACAGATAGGCTGTGCTTGGTTGCAGTGTGGAATGTTGACCGGCTCACTGCTCAGCACTCACCGCTCACAGCTCAATGTTCACTGCTCACCGTGATGTTATTGCTAACTCTATTTAGCTCAGCCTCACAGGCAATGGGAGTAACTAGGAGTGGAAGGCTTTCTTACCCTTGGTTGTAAGCTTCACCGTTCAGCATTGCTTCTGTATTGAGGAAAGGCAAAGGCTTCCAACCTACAAAGCCTAAGTCCCCAACTTTCCCCAGACAGCTGTTTGTTGGGCTGGTACTCTTACTCTCCCCGGCTCAGCGCTGTCTGACTGCGTTTCTTCCTAGAACAACAGCACATACACATTTTTTCATTTTCTTAAGGGGATCACGTGATTCTGTCATATGGTTAATGGAGTAACAAAAAATTGTCCATAGCGAAATCACCTGATCTTGCATTTACAGACCTCACTTTCTAATTTGGTAAGAAATGTCACTTTAGGTACTGAAGAATCTAAGTACGTCTATTAATGTTAATGAGTTTGGAGGTCTTAGAGCCCACGTTGAGTTGGAGAGTTTGCTTTTTGCCCGTTCCATCCTGAAATGGAGTCAGTTGTAAAGCATGGGGCTGAGTGCCAGTGGCCTGTGCCTGTGCCTGTTCCTTAGTTTCCTCTTTTATTAGGACTTTTATCCAGAAAACCAGCGATAATGGAAATATGGGAAATGGCATTGCCCATGTATTGTTTTTTTAGTCTGAAGATCCATAGCAGCTTAGCCTCTGAGTACTTTGATACAGTAGGAAAAAAAATGTACATTCATTAGGGGACGCATACTTTCAGTTTTACCTACTGAAATATGGAATTTCATCCATACCAGTTTCCAAGGCTCAATTTTATTTCCCCCAGGAATACGAGTTCTCGAAACGTACCAGAAGGTGGCAGTGCACCATTAATGGATCTTTTTTAGCTGTCCTCCTCTAGGTTGTCCTTCACTAGTGTTTGGGAGAAAAAAAGTCCAACCAAACTATAGTGTAAAGAGGGGCTTTGTTGTGATTATTTGCATAAAAGAATCGTACCTTCAAGCCGTTCCGTTGCTCAGTGTGCTGGCATCATGGCATGCATTGACCAGAACGCAAAGCTTCTCGGTGCTTGGGTATGTCAACATCAGCAGCAAGGAGAAAGAAGGCCAGGAACGGACTAAATAGAAAAGTCATCTCATGTTCTAATGAATAGGACTGCAGAGCAGACCTGGAGAGTTAAAGAGCTCAGAACAGTCCTCGGCTCCCCACTCCCCTTGAATACGAAGGGTACGGGCAGAAGGTTGTGAAGAATTGCTTTTCCTAGCTAGTCTTCCTTCTCAGCGGGTGCGGGCAGGGGTGATATGCTGATATCTCAGTATTTGGAGAGCAAAAGTCACGGAGTACTAGGCCCTCAGAGGCTTTTGACCTGCCCCTCCCCCATGCCTATCCTCTCCTACTTTCTGGCTCTGACCTGAGTGTTCCCAAGGAGGTTAGCAGCTGGGTTTGGCCAGAAAGTGAAGTTGTCAAAGATAATGGTGAGAAGGTTTTACCTCTGTTTACACAGCATGCAGCCTTTCCCTGCCACCCCTCCTGGGAACTCTTATCACATATTTGTCCAAAAAACATTACCCACCTGCCCTGTACTTTCTACTACCAGCACTGCATCCTTTTATCTCGTGGATGGTGTGCCTTGATATTTTGAGAAAAATTTCCAGTAACAGATTCGATTTACATGGACAGAAACTTGAGCAAATGCCAGACTAGCAGGGGGGCCTTTATTCTGCTCTATAAATAAGTGTACACCAGAGCACACACAGAAACCTGGGAATCAACATGTGTTGGTCTAATTGAGGGAAAAGCAAGATAGATAAATTTTGAAATGCAAATGATCACCTTCTGTTATTTAAGAAGCGTTTCTGCCAACTTTGTGATCTTAGATTTTAAAGAGAGGCAGCCCTCTCAGCCTTCACACTCCCAAGGAAGTCTCAGATCCCCAAGTTTCTGCAGTAAAGCTAAGAACTTTTTAAAATTTTTTTTTTTTT
>NW_008360311.1:5313269-5332752 GCF_000622305.1 Nannospalax galili
CAAGTTTCTGCAGTAAAGGTAAGAACTTTTTAAAAATTTTTTTTTTTTTTTAATACTAAAGAAAACAGACCCAGTAACAAAAAGACAAACCACGGAGCTTTCTCTGTCTCCATTTGTGAAAAGACCAACCCTTAAATAGCTGCAGCTGCGGACACATCAAGAGGGGCTTGAGTAGGGATTCGTTGATCAGACCCAGCCCTATTTTCAAAGTAGAAGCGCTCTTTTTATTTTGAATTCTTCGACTATCAAGGATGATTCTCCAGCAAGGTTCTCTTTTAAATAAACATCATTCACAGTAAGTGGGGCCTTCCATACCACACACACACACACACACACACAGGATGAAGGTCAGGAAGAGAAAAGGCAGAAAAATGTCCACCAAGTAGGAACAGAGTGGGACCGTGTAAATCCAGCACCGCCCAGCTTCCTGGCGGGGACCCTCAGGTCCTTTATTAAGAGAACCCTAGACACACTAGACCGAGAGCAAAACCCGGGTAGACCAGCTCTGCTTAAGCACTTCCTTGTAGTCAGTCCAGTTCTAATTCTAATAGTCCGAAAACCCAACCCCACAGTTTTCAGCTAAAGAATTGTTAAAACACATCATCATTTGGTAATGTCGATTAAATTTTTGTGTTATATCATGTTAGAGTGGAAACATAAAATAGGCCATCAAGGCTGTAGTTAATGTTTTCTTTAGGATTTTTTTCTTCACAGTCTTGACTGTCATCGTAGAAAAGGCAGCTATTACCCCAAATAAATAGAAAAGCCGTAGTTGAAAGTTCAGTACACAAACAGCACACGTGAGTAGAATTATTTGTATGTTAGTTATCATGCTAAAATAACCATGTGTGTTTCCTGTTGTGTCCTTAAACAAGTTCCCGTGCTAGCCCATCAGTGTCTACACTGTTATTTTCCACACCATTGTGAGCCTTTGGTTTTAAATACTTGAAATTTGCATTGATATTTCTCCTTGACTTCTTCTCAGACCGGAGAATTTATAGGTGAAATATGTGTGTAAATGGAAGTG
The DNA here is from genome assembly GCF_000622305.1 of Nannospalax galili. NCBI lineage: Eukaryota > Metazoa > Chordata > Mammalia > Rodentia > Spalacidae > Nannospalax > Nannospalax galili. The sequence continues at coordinate 5,314,297 of NW_008360311.1, forward strand.
CACGGCGCTGTGTGCAGCAGTCACCACACTCCGCGACACCAGACAACAGCTTTGCTTCCTCTGTTGGGCGATTTCACACTTGCAAACAGCTCACAGCAGACAGCAAAAAGTGAAACAGGAAAACCGTGCTAAAAAGTATCTGCAAAATTCTGTTTAGAGCATGACGTTCCATGTTGCCGTCCTTTGCTCCTCCAGCCCAACTGTCAGATAACCCACGAATAGATTTCAGGGTGGTGTCTCCCCTGCCCTTCCCTATAAACAGGCTTTCCACTCGATTTCTTTCTTGTTGAGCATGGTACTCAGCATTATAGTTAGGTATTTGATCCTTACAACTAGGGTTAGATCGAACCAGTCTGCTATGTGCGGAGACCATCACAGGTTTATGATTTGGAATGTTCGGTGCCAGAACTGCCAGGCCAAGTGTTTCCTCCAATCTGACATTAACTATTTGCACGATCTTAGACAAGTTTTTTAAAGACTTTCTTGGCCCCAATTTAATAGTCATAAAATAGATTTGTTGAAAATGACTAAAAGCACCTATGTCAAATCTTACCACACCCTTCTTATACAGAATTTTGTCAAAATTCAGGTTCATTCATGTAAGGCAGAATCCCAGCCTCCTTCAGGACAAATATTATTCTTTCATCTATTCACCTATGAAGTTTGTATATAAAGTATATAATATGAAAATTAGGGATTTATGCAAAATATTTTCATTTAGAGGAAGAAACCAGCCATATCTTTATTTAGATATGAGAATTTAAGAGCCCTAGGGTAATTTCAATGTACCAGCAATTTAATTCTAGGAATGCAAAGTTGATGAGAAAAAGATAAAACTGTGCATTTAGAAATAATAGCAACATAACCAGGAAATAGGGTTGTGGTCTTTGTTCTTTTCTCTTTCCCTAAGGAAAAAGTAGAAGGTGGTAAGAGGGAGCTTTAAAAGTAACTTAAAAGAATAAAATGTTTGTGGCTGACATGGTAGTGTTCTAAGCCATCATCCTTTGTGCAGTTTACTCTTAGGCAAAACTTGCACAGCAGCTCTGCCTCAAAGATGATTTGCTGTTTTCCTGGGATGGTTGGCAAATATGTTTAATCCTTTGCCTTGAGTTCTTGTTATAAAGATAAATCTTTTTTTTTTTTTTTTTTTTTGGGTTTTGAGACAGGGTCTAAATTGTCAAGTTGGCTGTAAAATGGTGGTGCTTTCACACCCAGGAAGGTCCCATGGGGTCCTTTCCAGCTGGGGCAAGGAAGGCCCACTGCTGCGAAGGAGAGTGAAGACTGTCTTTAACAGGGTTTGAGGGTCTGGCGTCCTGGGATATGTCCTAGGTAGGAAGTGCCCTGGAGCCCTCACATGTACCCTGACTTGCTCTAGATCCTTTGGGCTTGAAATAGGCCCCTTCTGATATCACATGTCTCAGATTGGGCTGTGTGCCGTGTCTCTGGAGCCAGAACGAGGGGTGGATACTGAAGACCCCAGGGCCTGCGATTTGGCCCCTTAATGCCAGATACATGAGGTTGTCCTAAGAGAAGAGACTCTTTAACTGTTATATTAGAAAATTTTAAAAATGATACATTGGTAATATATGCATACTGGAGAGGCAGAACAGTGGCTGTCTCTGCACCTTTCCAGACACAACTTGATACTTGGTGGAGAGCACTGTGCTCAGCCTCTCTCCATCACTTAGCCAATAATTGGGAGAATCAACACAGAGAAAAAAAGGTTTGTTTGGACTCTCAGTTTCCTAGGTTCCGGTTCAGAGTTCATTGACCTGTTGCTGTTTCTCATGGCAGGGATGTGTGGTGGAGCCAAAAGTTCACCTCATGCCTGGGGAAGCAAAGAAAGAAGGGGCCAGGGTCCCATAGTCCCCTTCAAGGACACACCCCCCAGTGACCCACACCCCACCCCTCACTAGGCCTCAACTCTTAGAGATTCCTTGGCCTCCTCTGGTGCCAATCTCAGGACCAGGCCTTTCATACTCAGACCCAGATGTGGATCAGTAAGAGAGGTTAATTGCGTTCATGCTGACCCTTTCTTTCTGATCTGATGATATTTTGTTTTCAGAAGAGGACAAGAAGTATCAGAGTTATAACTGCAGTGTGATGCTTCTTAGTTTTGATGCTGAAATTGATTTTGGACACCTGGAGGTAATTGGATCACACTACTACTATAAAGAAAGTGAACTCCCTTTTCGCCTCCCATGTTTAGCGAAGTGGACAGAGTGTGTGTGTGTGTGTTTGTGCGTGTGCGTGTGCATGTGTGTGTGTGTGTGTGTGTGTGTGTGTGTGTGTGTCCTTGCTCTTGCATATGGAGGCAGAGGTTGACGTCTGGTGTCTTCCTCTATTGCTTTCCACCTTATTTTTGAGACGAGTCTCTCACTGGACCCAGAACTCTGGAACTCACCAGTTTGGCTAGACTGGCTGACCTGCAAGGCCCTGTGTTTCTACCCCCTTTATCCACCCCTTTCCCTGCCTCCAGCAGGCCTAGCTTTTACATGAGTGCTGGCAATCTGAACTCAGGGCCTCAGACGTGTGCAGCAAGCACCTTACCCTCTGAACCGTCTTGCTGGCCCTTGAATGCTGAATCATAAGTCGTTACGTTCTAGGACCTTTATTTTGAGTAGCTACCTGGACTTAAGCTATATCCCTGTTTCCTGTAAAGTCTTGTTTGAGTCTCCACACCATATCCAGGGCTTACTCCTAAGCAGTTCTTCACAGTATTTCTTTCAGGTAAACATCCGGAAATGCTGAGTTAATGGGGGAAGGCGGATGAGGCTGCAAAGCCTCCTTCAGTAGCTGTGTATGTCGCTCTGGCTTGTCCCGCACCACAGCAGAGCAGCTGGAGAAGAAAGGACGCCTGCCATTCTGACTGTTTTCAGTTAGCCTTTTCCTCATCCGTCAACTGTAGTGGCTGTGGTTGGGGAGCGCTGTGACACCCGATGGCCGTTCAAAACAGAGCTATTGTGATATGATCAATGGAAAGTGGAACATACTGTTGGTTTTCTCCTGCTAGGAATGTGGGCTGAGGGAGGAGGCAAGATTGTGTAGCACATGGAATTATAATTGTAACCAGTCAACCAGAAGCCACCCAGTGCTTACCCGAGCCTTATTTTATCTCTCAAGAAAACGATCTTTAACGACACCTATAAACTCCCTTGAACAAGTAATTTGTGGCCCTGGATCAAATGAAGTCAGGGAGTTTTGACTCAAGTTGTGCAGATAATTGCAAGGAAGTTGAGCATGTGGTTGCCAGGTCACCATAACAACAAGAAATCCAGAGCTGGGTAGTGGGGGAGGCCGAGCATGACCCTGGTCCCCACCCCACAGCAGCCCCAAGGGGCAGACAGTCGAGTTTTCTGAGCACTAGCTGAACTGATGAGAAGGCTGTGCAGGAAACAAGGCTGGCGCCCAAGGGGAGCCAGAGAGCGGGGGTTTGTGAGATGGTGGCACTCGCAAACCCTGGGGTACCTCGTGATACTCGGAGCAAGCATCAGGCATTGCCACGGACTTCCATGGACAGAATGCTAACTAGTTAGAGCAGTGCGGCTCAGGCGCATTCTGACCTTCGTATGCCCCGCTTGACAATGTGCCGTGTGAACAAGCCGTGGAGTAATGTTGGAAAACTTGGGAAATGCAGACTATATAGTTAAAATAAGACAAAAGTAGCAAGATGTTCCTTCGAAAGGATGGGTTTGGAAATGGAAGTAGTTGTTAGTCTGTCTCTGAAAATGAGGCTCTACCCTGGACATGTTGTAAGACCTTAGACAAGTTTCATTATTAATGTTAACTGGCTTTGAGTAGGCGACCTTTGGAATAACTGTCAGTTTTCAGACTTTTAAAGTTTAAGCTGCTAAGCTTTGATAATTTAGTTTATAGATATTAGAGGAACAGTCCAAACCTGGAATGAAAATGTAACTTTAAAGGTTGGGAATATAGAGCCATAGCTCAAAGGTAGAGGGCTTGCACAGGATGCACGTGGCCCTACATATAGGAATAACTTTATTCCCATGTTGACAGGCTTTCATTATAACATTTTGTCTTACTTGCAGAAGCTTTAAAAAAAGATATGTCTCTAAGCTGGACTAGGTACCTCAGCACTCAGAAGACTGCGGTAGGATAATCTCAAGTTCAAGGTCAGCTTGGGATACACCAGGGCAAGACTGTCTCAATCCCATAATCCTAAGGAAAATATTTGCCTCTATAGCTAAGTAATAACCCGAGGTTAGTTAGATAGTCCGTGTATAAATTTTTTTTGAAAACATTAAAAAAAAAATCTAACAGGCACTGACAGTCCCACAAGATGGCCAGCAGGTGCCACAGCCCCTGTCTCAGCAGTTAGGAGCACCTTGCATGGTGCTGGGTCCTGGGATTCATGCTGAGCAGTGATGGGCACCCTGGAGTTCTCGCTCAGCCCCATCCTCTTGTGTCAGACCCAGAGACAGCCACTGTGCTCTGCGAGGGAGCACTGAGAGGTGTCACTCCTCTCCCCAACTGAAGGCACCGTTACGTTGCCGACAGTACCACAAATGGCCCAACACCTATTGGCAGCACCTCCAATCCACAGTCCAACCTGCCCCTGAGTGGGCATAAGACACCACTTGAGCCTTGCCGTCTCCAAGGTGTCAAAGTGCAAAGGACTTGTGTAGGATCCCTCCACTCAGTGGAACGTAAATAAATATGCTGGAACCTCTGTAGGTGCTTTGAACACCTTGAATGAATAGTGATATAAAATATAAGATTGATGTATTTGTTCAACAAACATTTATTAAATGCCTCCTGTGTCCTAGAAACTGTGCCTGGGAGCCAGAAGTAAAGACATAATTGGTATAATATTGACAGTTACTTTTGAAGTTTTATATCAAAGGAGACTACCCAAACAGAAGACAGATACAATTGGTTAACCAGGATGTTAATAGACCTTTATAGGTGAATAGTTGCATTTATAGAACGGAAATGCATTGCGCTAACAAAAGACATGCTTAGCCGTCCCTCTTCCCACAGTTGAGTTCCATATACTGTTGGACCCCAAAAATGCTTTCTTCTGTGCGTCTTTCTCTGTGCCCTCTAGTCATCAGCTGTAGTGGAAGACTAATGCTTAGCCCCTGCATAGAAAATCTTTACACACAGCAAGAGCTGTGAGAGAAATTGACTAGGATTTTATAATTCTGGTACCTTTCAATTAACAACAGATGCTGCAGGGAGACTGTCTGCGTAGGAACACGGGGCTAACGCTAGGAGCCTGAGCTGATAAGGACTGCTTTTTCAAGAAAGATGTTCTTTTCCTTGGTTTGAGTGTGTCACTAATGACAGGTGGGGCTTTTAAAAACCTGCCTTTCTTTACTCCAAAGTCCCCTTGGAAGAAAGTTAAGAACCTTGACTACTTTTAAGGCTTATCAAACATTTAAAATTCTTCAAAAAATCTAGACAGGCTAGCTTTTCTTTTGCTACTGTAAATGTATACGTGTTGCTTCATTTTAAGGCTTATAAGATTTTGCCTTTATATTATTTATTAAAGGTCCCTCTTTGATCTTAAAGGATAGTACATTTTTCTTGTTTGTTTTCTGAGAGAGTTTTAGAATCCTTAAAAGTCAGTTATTTAGGGGCTGTGGGGAGATGGCTCAACTGGTAAAGTACCTGCACTGCAAACATGGGGTCCTGAGTCTGGAACCCCAGCCCTCATATTAAAACATACCACTCAATCCTAGCACTCAGGAGGCAGAGGCAGGTGGATCGCCATAAGATCCAGGCCAGTCTGGTCTATATAGTGAGCTCTAGGCCAGCTGGGGCTACAGGGGGACCCTGTCTCAAAAATACCAAAACAAAGCAAGGCAAAAAAATTATATCAACACTCCTGAAATCTCAGAGCCTGGGACACAGATGGATTCCTGGAGATCTGGATTCCTCAAGATCACTGACTAGCCTGTCTAGCCAAATTGGTGAGTTCTAGGTACAATGAGAGACCCTGTTTCAGAAAATAAGGCGGGCAACACCTGAAGAAGACACCTGATGTTGACTTCTGGTGCCCCCCACCCTCCCCAAATCAGATATTTAAAGTTGGTTTTGTTTTTACCACTTTGCAAAAAAGAACATCCTGTGCTTTAGGAAGCTGTAATCCCCACCCCCAGAGTACTTCCTGCTGACTTTACTTGTCTATGTTGTGCTTAAATCTGTTGCTTTAAAAGCGGTCTTGCTGTCTGATGTGTAGGTGTTATTTACCCATGAGACAAATTATTTGAACATAAAATTGTTGATACAATTGGGAGTGCTAACTTAAAAGCTTTATTTGCAGGTGGGCATGTAATGCACACCCTTGATACCTACACTTGGGAGGCAGAGGTGGGCGGATCACTGTGAGATCAACCTGATCTCCATAGCTAGTTCCAGGCTAGCCAGGGATACAGGGAGGCCCTGACTCAAAAAGACCAAACAGCAAACTAACAAACAGAAAAACAAAAAAATTTCCTTCATTTGCTACAATTTCTGCTTTTTCTTTGAGTTGTATTTTTACTTTGAGAGAGAAGTAAAATTTCTAAGATTCTATATGTTTTAAAGTATAGTTAAGAAAAACAGGGTGTGTATATGTGTGTGTGTATGTATTCATTCATTCTTTGGAGACAGTCGCACAGTGTAGCCCAAGTTGACCTGGAACTTACTATGTAGTGTAGACTGGCCTGGAACTCATGGTGAGCCTTCTGCTTTACTCAGACCCCCAAGGACTGAAATCATAGGTGTGAACCACCATACCTGGTGTAGGAGAAATGCTTAGATACTTATTCTAAGACAGAACTTTCCTACATCTGAAATTCTCCTCTAAGAAAGTTCTGGATTTCAGCGTTTCTCCCGGGTGTCTTGGAGGGAACAGGAGAGACAGCACGCTGCTGGGGAGGCTGTGGCACTGCCTCTGTGAGACATCTGTTAAAAGAAAGGTAAATTCTGAATTTGGGATGCTGAAGGACCACAGTTGCTTAAAATACATGCCGATTCATCTTTATAAAGCTTTGTAGGAAGGTGGTTTTCATTTAAAGCTTGAGTTTAACCGGCATTTTCTAGTTTTCTCAATTTTCAAGTACGGTTTCCCGCAGAGTTTTAGCTCTGTCTTTGGTTTTATTTTTGAATCAGGTCTTTGATGAACCCATGAGTTCAAGCTGCTGGTCTGAAGAGGCAGGCTGGCCCGTGTGTGTTTCGGTGGCCTGATCTTGTTGTGCGGAATTGCGGTGTCTCCAGGGTCTGTCATACTTTCTCAACTCAAGCCTGAGTGTGTGCTTGGCCTTTTCCCCACGTTCTATGCAGATAGAGACCTCTGTTTTAGTTTTTTGGTTTTATTTTGTTTTTTCCTGTGACAGGGTCTTGCTAAGTAGACAGTCTTGAATTCACTACGTAGCCAGGTGGCCCCTGCACCTGATCTAGGTTCAGCTTCCCAAGTGCTCGGGTTTACAGCCTGAGCCACAACTGGCTCAGGAGACGGCGTGGCTGCTGGTCCACACCTTCTCCTTTCTCCTTTAGGTCTTGGCAGATGGCTTATGATAGTTACGCCATCAGACCTAAGTGACACGCTCTTACTTTGTAAGGAGGAGACGCGAAAGACGAACTGACTGCCGTATACTGAGAAGGTCTCTGAATCTGTGTTTTAGGAAGCCTGGGGCAGTAGATGCTATTAAGACGACGCTGCTTTTCTGAAAGCTACCCCTTGTTTAGTGTTGAGCATCAATGAAGCAGAGGCAGAGTACATTTTCTACTTGGTCTTTGCTGTTTTATCTACATTTGTTAACAGTTTGAATCGTTAGTACAAGTCAGGAGATTCTTCGGTGTAGTTAGGATATCAGAATGGATTGCACTAAAATGAAATTCTAGACTTTGACTAAACCATTCATACATCCTTGATGCCCTCATAATTGTTTGGATGAACTGATGTCTAATATGAGCAGCTTCCGTGTCTCCATGCCACTGAGGTGGCGATGCCTCGTTGCAGCGGCGTGTGGGAAGTGGTCGGAAGACGAGCCAGGTCCTCACCCGGCATAATCCACTCCTCAGGCATCTTAAGTTAATGGAGGGCGAAGTTGTGAGGATGACTCAGGAGTGCTTTGGAAGGCACGTTTCAGGAGGATAAAATTAAGGCCACGAGAGGCAGAAGGAGTGGTAGGCGTCTGGCTGTTCTCATTTTCTGGAGCAGTGTACGGCGGCCTAGTGAGAGCCGAGCCAGCTCATCTTCGCACAAGACAAAACCCCAAGATTCTTGGAGTCGGCCGTCCTGCTGAGCTTCTGTGAGAGGAACCTGAGAAATTGTTTCCTAAGGGAAGAGTGTGCTTTTCCCTCATCGCTGTCCTTCATGCCTGTGAGACTCTGTACTCTGTGCAGGAAGAGGACATGGCTCCACCCAGCCTAGAAAGCACAAAAACAGACTGGAGTAGGGGAGGGGTAAACATGGGAAATCAATACCCCGGGCTGCATAGGAAACCATTTTGAGAATTGACAGATGATTAGAATGTGTCTTTTCAAATGCTCTTCTAAGCTGGACTTGGAGTTGCACCCTTTTAGTCCCAGCACTCAGGAGGCAGAGGCAGGCCGATCTCTGTGAGTTCAAGGCCAGCCTGGTCTACATAGTGAGTTCCAAGCCAGCTGGGGCTACAGAGAGACCCTGTCTCCAAAAAAAAAAGCTTTTCTGCTTTTTTCAAATTTGAGGCCAGTTTACAGAGCTTCACCATTATGGCATACTCTTAAAATAGCCTCACAGTTTTGCATTCTATTACATTTTCTATATTAGAAGACTAAAAAATTATTTTGAGTGTGTGGGGGAAGTGGAAGGAGGTACTCAACACAGTTGTACACCGGAAAGTCAGAGGACAACTTTAAGGAGTCCCTTCTCTCCTACCTTTTTTTGTGGGGGGGTCTTTTTGAGACAGGGTCTCCCTGTAGCCCCAGCTGGCCTAGAACTTGCTATGTAGACCAGGCTGGCCTCAAATTCACTCCTGCCTCTGCCTCCCATCCCAAGTGCTGGGACTGAAGGTGTGCGCCACCACACCCAGCCTTCTGCCTTGTTTTTGAGGCAGGGTCCCTTGTAGCTACTGATGCTGTGCTGCACTGTGAATGTGGTTCCACACTTTGCACGTGGTTCTACACCCTGGGGTTCCAACCTGCGCAGAGGTTCCAGCCCATTCACCTGTCCCTGTCTCCCATCTCACAGTGGAAGATGTGAGCCAACCAGTCTGGCTTTTAAAAAAATATTTTTTAGGAAAGTCAGCTCTTCCTCATCTAGTGGTAATCAGTTGTCAATATTCCTTTGGATAAGATTGGGATCTGCTGTTCATTTTCCCAGTTCTATGCTGGGTTCCTATCTGGGAATCCCTTTGGTCACCCTGGCCAACAACTCAAAAGAAGGTATCACCTGTCTGGCATTGTTGCTTGTTATGTAGCCTTTAGCTATGCATGGGGATTCTTATGAAATTATAATGGCCCCTTTAATCTTTGGTTATACTTTCCTTTTGGGTGTTTAAGGCCATACAGTTGGACCAGATAAGGCTGACTAGTCTTGCCCTTCACCAGAAGGGCAAGTAGTGGGGAAATGGCTGGGGGTGCTGACAACACAGCAGACAGTAGCAGGGATATCAGAGCGTAAGGGCTCTAGTGGGGGGAGGGAGGCTATGGGAGGGTGCTAACTGGGAAGTGGGTGTAAAAATAAATAAATTTTAACAAAAAAGAAAAAAAATTTATTTTTTATGTGGATAGTGTTTTTCCTGCATGTAAGTGCAACGGGTGTCGTGCACTGCCCATCGAGGTCAGAAGGAGTTGAATCTCCTGGAACTGGAGTTATGGATGGTTGTTAGCTGCCATGTGGTTGTTTTTCTATTTTTATTATTTTTATGTATATGAGCGTATTGTCTGTACCCATGCACTGCAAAGCCTTCAGAGGTCAGAAGAGGACATTGGATCCCCTAGAACTGGAGTTACAGATGGTTGCTTGCTGCCACGTGGGTGCTGGGCATTGAACCTGGATCTTCTGTAATAACAGCCAGTGTTCTTAATGACTGAGCCATCTCTCCAGCCCTCCTCCCCCCTTTTTAAATGTAAATTCTTGGAATCAAGCTGAGATCATCAGGCTTGTGTAGCAAATGTTTTTGCCTGCTAAACCCTCTCTCTGGCTCATGTTCTGCTTGTGATGTTAGGTACATATATGTAATTGTTTTTATTATCTGTCTTGCAGCTTTACCTGTAAATCAGTGCTCTTAGTCTGTGCTGGAAGTTTTAGTATAGATTTTGCAAGTGTAGCATGATTAGAGCTGTCTGATAGCTGTGAAAACCTCAGCTGCTTGGCAGTGTGATTTCATTTTATATATTAAAAATTTTAATCTAGAAATTATTGTTCTTCAAGGACATTAAAAGGACAACCAAAGTTATTCATTCTGATAATTTTTTAAAAAAATGTTTGTTTTAAAGCCTATAAAACAGAAATTCAGCAAGTACTAAGCTATTTGTTCCAATACCTCAGGTTTCCAGTGGCTCGAAAGGCCTGTCTCACCTAATGCAGAACTCTGTGGTAGCTTTAAGTCAGCTGCGAGAGGCAAGGACTGTCAAGAGTTGGGTGCCAGTCTTACGGTAACTTGTAAGCCCTTTCTTGATGTGAAGTCATTTTGAAGAGTTTCAAATTGCATTGTTGGATTTAACACTGTTTTTTTTTTTTTTTTTTTTTTTTTTCCTGTGGGAGAAACTGCATCTCCTTAAGTGTTCTCCTTGACCAACCTCGTCAGGTTAGAGGCATCATGTGGCAATGGCAGCCTTTGTGCTTGTGGAAACAATTGTTCTCAGATGAGTCTCAGGGTCTCTTTAGACCTCGTATGATTTGGATCTGGAACATTCCCTGAGGCTCCTGTGCTAAAGGTTTGATTGCCAGCTATTGGACTTTGGGGAGCTGACTGGATCAGGAAGGCACTGATCTTGTCAGTGGAGTAATCTACCAATGGAGATTTGATGGCGTTATTTGGAGATGGGAGGAGCTAGGTAGATCCTTGCTAAGGCAAGGTATGTACTGGCCTTAGCCCTTCTGTCTTTGCTTCCTGGCCACCATGAGGTGAGCAGCTCTGTTTCACTTGTGCCCTCCTTGCCATGCTCTGCTTCTTCTTGGACCCAGACACAAGGGAGCTGGCCGACCATAGTCCGGAACCTCCATGACTGTGAACCAAAATGGGTTTCTCCTCCCTTAAGTTGTTGTTTTTGTCAGATACTTTGTCATAAGGCCTGAGTACCATTAGAACTCTGAGCTAATTGTATCTGAGAGAATGAGAGAGAGAGAGAAAACCGGGGAGAGGAAGAGATGCAGGCTGTTTGTGAGAGAGGCAAAGATCAAGGAAGGATGGGAGATGAGATGGGCCAGCTGCAGTCCTGGTGCTAAGGGCCCCCAGCAGCATCCAGCCCGTGGTGCATGTTGAACTAGTCAGGGAGCCAGCTGCAGTAACCCAGGAAGCCAGTCTTTGGGCCACTGTGCTGCCTCATGTCCATGTGGGCTCATCATATGCTGGCCATCCTCAGTATGCTGGTCATTGCCTACCTAAAGGACTGTGGTTGACAACGACCAGAGATTTCAAAGCAGCTCAAAGCCAAATGACTCTAGCTCCTGGACTACTAGCTGAGCAAGTTCACGTGTCTGTCTTGTGGAGTACCTGATTAATTTTTCTGACTATGGAGGTGCCATAAAAATGGGTGTCCCAGGTGATCAGGAAAGATGATGCTGAGGATTCTTTCAAGTCTTTTATGTGGCAAATCCATGTAGATTTTACCTTGTATCCCATAATAGCTCCATGTTTCTTGTAATAGTAAAAACACTCAACCACTGTTCTCCCCAACACAAAATTCTTTGAGGCTCCGAAAAATCTAGTGTTGATCTGTTGGCTTTGGAAGCCCCCCTCCCTCCTTGTACACCCTGTCACGTTGCCCCTGGACCACATTCCCAGTGGTAATGTGGAGGCAGGTAGATCATGAGCTTTTGATGGGCTAGGCTGTATCAGGGATGGCACTCTAGACTTGCCCACTTTAAAAGATGCCTTTGTAAATTGTGTTACTGTACTGATGCAGACTCACCTCAGCAAGCCTCCACTAGGCTCTAAAGGAAGCCTTGCAAGTAGAGCCTTGGGGCATGGCTCCAGTTTTGAGCTCTCAGACATGTTGGATCCTAAAAAAGCATCTTCTGATTCCCTCGCCATGTAAATATAATGTCTCTCTCCTCATAATCACCGGCACAAATAAGTTTATAAGATTGCTTGGAAATTTTAAATCACTCATTAAAGTGTTAAACACAGCTCCTTACACACAGTGGCTGGTAATTGTTAGCGGTGTTCAGTGCTAAGCCCCGCAGCATGGAGGCCCTGCAGCAGGAGGAGAGCGGAGTCCATGCGCCCGGGATTTGTTGCTGGCATGTTCCAAATGGTGGCTCATCAGGGACTTTGGACCTTGAATTCTGAACAGGTCAAACCTTTATAAAACTTGGAAACTTACGCTTGGCACTCTATGATTAAAGAAATGGAGTGGTGGGGCTGGAGAGATGGCTCAGCAGTTAAGAGCACTGACTGCTCTTGCAGAGGACCCAGGTTCGATTCCCAGCACCCACATAGCGGCTATGAACCATCCTTAACTCCAGTTCCAGGGGAATCTGAAGCCCTCTTCTGACCTCCGCAGCATTGCATGACACAGGGGGAACTCATATACATGCAGGCAGTACACTCGTACTCGTATTATTTAAAAATAATAAATAAAATATGGAAAAAAAAAGAAATGGAGTAGCTGAAGTTCTTGAGCAAAAATACAAAATCACTAAGGATGCTGGTGGGAAAAAACTGAGCTTCCTGGTATCACAGAGCTCGGAGTCCATGGGGCAGAAGCACCAGCACGGCCTCCTGCTGCCTCTGCTTTGTGCTGGTCGAGTCTCACAGGCTGACCCTTCTTGTAGAGGTCTGACTGAGTGGTCAGTGAGCTGCTGTTTAAGAATTTTGAATAGGAGAATTGTGTACTCTGTTGCCCTCTTTAGACTGGAAGGAAATGTGCAAAAGGTTATTACTTGATGACAGCACTGTGATAAATTTCCTCTTTATTTTTCTAAGGTCTCTGAGAACACACACCCTTGCTAAAGTTTCTAAGAACATGCTTCTGAAGGCAATAGTGGCTCATGTGTGGAGGTCGGGATGGACATACGTGGATCTAGGGGAGCCCTCAAGAAGCTGTTAGGAAATCCAAGTCATAGAATCAGAGCTGAACTTAACCTGGAGAGCCCATCAGGCTCTCAGGTTACAGGAGAGAGTAACTGAGCTTAAGACTCAGCCCAGGACTTGGACTCCTAGTCTGTTCTTCCGGTGTGTAACATTAAATTTATGGGGGAATGGTAGAGAACATGTCGTAGGGAGAAGAGAGAACATGTCGTAGGGGGAAGGAGCCTGGGTACCTTCCAAAGTACTTTCCCAACAAACCTGGATGTTTTCTCATCTCTCTATGCTTTTAAATTTTGTACCACCTAGATGTTTGTGTAGGTTGATAAGTACTGAAACCTCACCACCCCAGCGGCAAATCACTGCAGTATTGGTCAAACTTTCTCTCTATGCGCGCTTAAATTAGAATCCTGTCGCAGAGCTTTTTGAAAACAATGCTGACGTCAGTCTTAGGTGAAGACAGCATCCACAGGGTTCAGCAGCTCTCCGTCAGTTGGAAGTGTTGCAGCAGATGTGGTTAAACTTGCTAGATGTGCAGTTCACAATTTGCACACAGTACCAAACAGTTGAAATCTTTCAGTTATTTGGACAGTTGCTGGTATTAATGGCTGTTTGCTTTCTCTTCCCAGCTGAGAGCAGCTCCTTAGAGAATGGAGGTTGTGTTTGCATGAAGCACTGAGGGAAGAGCTGGGTGGGGGCTTTGTGTACGGGGAGTTTGTGTGCGGGGAGTTTGTGTGTGGGGTGTAGTTATTTGGAGCCCCTACGAAGTGATATGGAGGTTAGTGATAGTGGGGTTGTATTAGGGACTCTGAATAAGGAAGTTTTTTTTTTTTTTCTGTCTGGTCCACCCACCTTTGCTTCAAGACTTAAAGCTTAGGGTATTTTAAGAGTTGTGCAGTTCTCCCCCACATGTGATATACAAAGTATTGGTTAAAAACTGAGAGCCTAACCACCTAGAAATTTCTGGACATGATAGTTATGAGTTATAGGCTATGCATGGTCAAATGATAAGCTGGTTGTTGTTGGAATAGAATTGAGAGGACAGGTGTCGGCAAGACTTCATGTCATTAAGGAAGGCAGGATGTCAAACAGGATTGAGCGGCTGAGTCACAGTGGCAAAGCGAGGAGTTGTTGCTTGTCCATTGCGTGACCAGAAGGTGACTCCACGCCATGGGCTGGATGACAGATGCGATTCTGGTTTCTAGCTATTCTAAAACTCTTCTGAACTACAGAATGGGCTTGGTTTCCTAGGTTCCTTGTTTAGCTGAAGACAGCTGATTATGTAGGAGTGGGAAGGTGAAGTTAAAGGCTACTTCCTTCTGCTGTTCCATGACATTGGATGGAGCCTTCCGGCTCTCTGGCTTCTAATCTGTAATGGGATAATTTCTATTGGCTTAGATAATTTTTGAAGTCCCATCTGACTACAAAGTGTCTCTATTTCTAAAACAAAAAAATGATTTGCAAGGGGATATGGACTATACTTTCTTGAATTGGAAAGATGAAGCAAAATGCTTACCTAGTCAATTCTTGTAACTCTAAGTACAGCATCTTGAAGGTGTCCCTCCATCAACTAAAGAACAAATGTCTCCATTTAATGTATGACTGCGTTGGGGAAAAAAAAATGCAGCCACAGTAGGTGACCAGGGGGAGAAGCAACTATTCTGGAATTTTGAAAGCCCAGTAGTATTTACGATTTGCTTTCTCAGCACTGAAAAGGTCACCTTGCTAATACATGTTAATTTTGAAAGTTAATTGACCTCTGGAATTTTAATATCAACCTTCTTTTGGTGTGTTTAGAGGTTGGAGCAATCACAGAAGAAACTGAAGCCTGTGATTGGTGGAGCCTGGGCGCTGTCCTCTTTGAACTTCTCACTGGCAAGGTATGCAGTGACCTGGACATTACGTTTATCCAGATGCCACCTTGAGTTTAAGTTGAGCACGGTAGCCTTTGCCTTTAGTTTTAGGTCAGAGACTAAGAAAAGCTTTGGTGTCAGAAACAGGCAGAGAAATGCAGGTTTATCAAGAGTCTGATTTTAAAAAAATAATGATTAAATTGATGGTAAGATTCTGTTGTGCACAATGTTACCTAGTGAGAGACCAGACTAAGTATTTCTTTCTGTCATTTTCTGTAACACAGCTTGAATAGAGCAAGCTCTGTAAGGTTTGGGAGAACATGTGGTAGAATTCTCCAGATGCCCCACGTGTGTCCTTTGAAGCCAGGAGGGAATTGCATCTTAAAAAATTAGTGTTGCTATTAAAGGTAACACCTTTTTCTCCTCAATATTACACATTTTTCTATCTGTTGTAGCTATAGGACAGAATCTATACTCTTTCTGATTAGCAACTTTTAAGTGGGATGCTTGAGGTTAATAGACTTTAACAGAGTTTTGTGCACATTGACTCCTGGGAAGAAAGCAGAGAAATGTTAAATATCCGCCTTAAATGTGTAAGTAAGCGGATGTAATGTTGCTGTGCAGTATACAAATGGCTTCTGTATACAGTTAAACTGTAAAGTGCTGTACAGATATGAAGCACTGTAACTAACAGATCCTACACTTGAAAGGGCTTTGAGAGCATTAATTATTTCAGAGCTAGCAAGACCCTCTTTAGCTTTTGTGTGTAATCTGAGCTTTTCTGTTGTGAGCTCGTCACTCAGTGGCAAAGGGAGAAGGGGCAGTTGCATAAGCGTGGGCTGTGAGCATGGGGGCTGTCTGCTGTTTCAGGTAGACACACTGTAGCTCATAGCCCACAGCCTACTCTGCCTAGGTGACACTGTGCTGATGACTGCCTCCAGTTCACATGGTTGTCAGCTCCCTGTACTTGCCGTCCATAAGCCCCATGATAGAACTGCATGTAATGGGATTCGGGATAAGAAATGTGCCTCGTTGATTGTTTCAGACTTTGGTGGAGTGCCATCCTGCAGGAATAAATACTCACACTACTTTGAACATGCCAGAATTTGTTTCTGAAGAGGCTCGCTCACTCATTCAACAGGTAATTGAATCAACTTCTTGGTTAAGTATCTCAACCTTACAGATTGATAGAGCCCACAATATTAAAGCCCTCAAGGAATTGGGCAGCAGAGACTCACAGTTATACATTCAGAATAAACATAGCATATTTTTAGGCTTCTGGTCTGTAGGATCAGAAAAGATAGCTCAAAGTGTTGGTATTAAATTTTGTACTTAAAGCCAGGGCTGATATTTAGTCTGAGCCATGCACTTGTGTAGGCGCCGCGTAAGAGAATGGCTTCAGCTTGTCTGGGGCACTCCTCTTCCCTGTGTCCTTAGCACTAGGTGAGTGGCTGTCTCACGCCTTCACTGTCAAGATTCTGTTACAGAGGAGAGAAGGGTTACAGATGTTATCGAATCGGTCATTCTTCAGAGCTAGTGGGCTTGGAGATTGATGTCAATTAGTCCATTTTGGTGACCTTAAGGAGAGACACTATTGATAATCAAAGTTCCGCCATCCCGGAGGCAGACTCAGAACTCAAGTGAGTTAAACTGTTTCTCCTGTATTTAAAATGCACACTGAGTATCATTAATTGGAAATGTTTGAGAGGCAGAAGTATTTTGCAGATTGTGGAGTTGTGTGGATTTTGCAGTGTTTGCGTAGACCTTGTGGTTAAGCAGACCCAGTGAAAAAACGAAACAAAACCCAACATCCTAAATTCTCTGAAACTGGAAACCCTTTCAGGGCGGGCCATATGAGTGCCCAGGAGATTTCAGATGCTGGGTGTGGGATGCATTAGGCTGAGACTCCTCCACCTCTGCCTCAGTCCTGAGCAGGGCCCAGCAGGCGCTGAGGGCCGTGCCGTTCCTATCATGGCCTCCAGCACTTCCAGCCTGTTATGGGCCCCGGCACTTCTGTCCAGGGGCCTTCCATTCCAGTGAGTATCATAAAGGGAGAAGTGATTTGAAAATGATGAAGAACTAAAATTGTTTGATGAGACATGGATTTTTTAAAAATCAGGGAAAGTAAAAAAAAAAAAAAAAAAGGAGGGGTAGGAAGTATATATTAGAAACAAATCACCTTGTTTTTTTTTTAAAGAACAATTTTGATTCCATTCAACAGTATTCTGTGCAAGGCACCATGCTAAAAACTTATAGAGGTAAAACCAAATAACTGTCTTACAAGACGGGACTGATAAAGTCTGTCAAGCTGGGTCAGTTAAGGTAAGGAGGGGTTCTAGTTGGTGCAGTGCTAGTATCAGGAAAATGGTGGACTGTGTGTTATTTTTGGTGGGCATTTGACCTAATGTAGTAGGGCAAGGTTGGATTTGGGGAACATACACTAGGGGGACAGAATGGTTTGAGCCAAGGTGAGGAAGGTTTGCCTGGAGTGAAGGATGGCTATGGAGTCGTGGGGAGCACAGCTAAGTTGGGGTGCTCTCATGGCATTCTGATATCATGAACAGAATGGTGATATAGTTGATTTAAAATGTGAGATTTGGAGTGGTTGTACAGAAAAATGAAAGGATCAAAGGTGGGTTTATTTGCCCAACTCTGTAAAATAAAAGTTTAGTTGGTAGAGTGCTTGCCTAACATGCACAAAACCCTGGGTTCTCTCCCCAGACTGCATAAAAGCACCATGGTGCTGGTTGTTGTGGCACACGCCTTTGATCCCAGCACTTGGGAGGCAGAGGTAGGCGGATCTCTGTGAGTTCAAGGCCAGTCTGGTCTACATAGTAAGTTCCAGGACAGCTGGGGCTACAGGGAGATCCTGTCTCAAAAAAAAAAACAAAACAAAACAAAAAAAAAAAAAAACAAAAAAAAAGCCCATGGGGGCAAGAGCAGCTTGGTCTAAACAGTGAGTTCCAGGCCTACCAGGGTTGCACATCAAGACCCTGTTTCAAAAGCCAAAAATCAAGAATCAAAACATGAAAATTAAGTTAAACAATATACATGCAGTTTCCATTAAAATCATCAGTAATGTTTTCCACCAAGAATGCAAGAAAAATCCACTGTGGGACACTCCAGGAATGTCCTTAACTGTCAGTTATTTTTCCCCTTTGCATCACCCCTCACTGGATATTACCTTAGTGTCTGTGCCCAAATGTGCCTAGAAACCCCTAGCCACAGTGATGACACCAAACACATCAGTCTGGATGTTTGCTAGAACTGTCTTTGGTACTGCAGTATGCTAAGCAGTTCTAGCTTCCTTAAACCCCCTTCTTCCTGTGTGTGGGAGACCCACCACCTCTCATTTCCTGTTCTCTGTGTTCCTTGCTCTGCTTCTTCCCATCTCTTAGAAGTGGATTCTTACAAGC
>NW_008360311.1:5333122-5340861 GCF_000622305.1 Nannospalax galili
AATTCCAGCATTTGGGAGGCAGAGGCAGGCAGATTTCTATGAGTTCAAGGCCAACCTGTTCTACATGTAAGTTCCAGGACAGCTGGGGCTACAGGGAGATCCTGTCTCAAAAAAAAAAACAAAAACAAAACAAAACAAAAAAAAACCAATAAAAGTGCCATGGTGGCACATGCCTATCATCAGAAGTTCAAGTTCAGGGCCCATCCTGGGATACATAAAATCCTGTCTGAAAAAAAAGAAGGGAGGAGGAGGAGGAGGAGGGGGAGGGGGAGGACGACAACACAGATTGTTCAGAGACACTGAGTTGAGACTACCCAGAGCACTGTGACCCAGGAGTAAGAGGCAATGAAGACTATCCAAGACGTTCCATTCCAGTGGGGAAACAGCTGTTTGTTTGATTTCATTTATGGTGGCAAAGATAAATTGAAAGTGATTTTGGAGGGAAGTAAATGATTTAAGGAAAGCCAGCATCTACCACCTTTCCTTAAAGAATAGTCGTTATTATGTAGTACTGAACACAGATTGCCTGTAATAACTTAGCCAGTTGCACTCCTGTCTTTATTAGGAATTGTTGTAAAGTAGACAGGGCTGAAGGTCACAGAATCATATGGCTTCCACAGTAAATCAGCAGCCTGTCACTGCCTGAGGAAGCTACTGCTCCTGTTGAGGAAACACCACCCGGAAAGCAGAAGGGGTCTCGTGGCATGATTAGCAATTTGTCATTTTGACTTTCCTCTTCCACTGCCTCACAGGTTACAGGGTCACTTTTTAAAGAATCACACGTGATTTATATGGAAATAATTATTCAGCTTTGGGGGAATTTTCCCTCTTTGCTCTTTTCCTTGCTTGGCTCTTAGAAATTCGAATGGTGCTAAAGTAAATATTTCTTTTTTAAATGCAGTTTAAAAGTCCTTAGCACATGTGCGTTTGCACTTTCAGTGTCCGCCAGCACCCGATGACTCAGTCCTCATAGGAAAAAGACCTGCAAAACAGGCTTCTGTGTCTCGCTGCTCTGTTGCCTGTTCTTTGGGAAAGGAGGTTGGCAGAGAGTGTCTTGGGTTCATGGTCTGACATCGCAGAAGGCTGAGACATTCTCTTCAGCACTAGGATCTGTGTGATCTCTCCTGAGCCTTGGTAGTGTTTAAAATGGTAGAATAGGTAAGATAATTGTAGGGAAAGTAGTCACTGTTTTCCCTGTGTAGATTGATACTTGAAGATCTGCTGAAGAGTCCCAGAACTAAGTAAATTGATGCTAGCAAAACTTAAAACAGGAACTTTGGGAATTTCACCCCAGAAGCCTTTTTTTAGAAACAGCAGAGTGAAAAATCCAATTAGAAAGAACTTACATGTGCGTATCTTTCCTGAAATAACAGCTTTTGATGTTTAACTTATATCAAAATATTGGTACCTTTCACATTTTAAACAGTAGACATGAATTGTCTGTGAAATGAGTTCAATACATTTAGGATATTCCTATGATGTTTATAATAATAGATTTAAAAACATACGCTAGGAACTTCTAATAGAAAGTTCTTTGCACGGTTAGCTTCAATAAACAGTACTAGGGTGTTTTGGAATGCCAGACAAAATAATTTCAAGTGAAAGAATTGTTAGTATGGTCTCTTTTGGTTTTGTTTTTAAATAGCCTCTTGCTGTGTTGCTCTGACTGGTCTGGAACTGTGTAGCTCAGACTGCAGCGATCCTCCTGCCTCACTGTCAGGAGTGCTGAGATTGCGGGTGTGTGCTGCAGTCTTTGGAAGTATCTGCTGTACTCCCCTGTGGTTGATGGCATCAGAGAACAGCCTTTGCAGTCACAGGTTCAGGGCTCTGAGTGCTGTGATCACAGCACAGATTCCTGAGTCAGAGTGCTCGAGTTCCAGCCCATGCGAGGCACCTTCACACTCCTATGATCTTTTTTTTTTTTATTAAATATTTTATTATTTTCATGTTATGTGTATGAGTGTATTGCCTACATGTATGTGAGTGCACCCATGTCGTGCAATGCCGTGGAGGTCACAAGAGGGCTTCGGATTCCCCTGGAACTGGAGTTAAGGACGGTTCGTCACCGCCATGTGGGTGCTGGGAATGGAACCCGGGTCCTCCGCAAGAGCAGTCAGTGCTCTGAGCCATCTCTCCAGACCCTCACTCCTATGATCTTAAACAAGTTATTTAATTTCTCTGAGCCTCCATTTACTCATTTATAAAAGAAGTGAAGGATCGCTATCTGTGGAGTTACTGTGAGTTAATGAACTAAGCTGCATTAAACCCTCAGGCTGATTAATACCTGGCTTACAGTGAGATGAATATTAGATGTGTTTCTGTTAGTATTAGCAGGACAGTGTTGAGGATTCATGACTTGTAATTTGATGAAGGATGTGTTTGAATTATGGGACTGCTGATGTGGGGGTGAGGCATCTGCTGGTGACGTAGAGGAAAAGGCTTCAAAATATTGTACTGTTTTTACATGCCTGTAAGTGTATTGTGTCATGCAGTGCCCACAGGCATCGGATCCCCTGGAACTGGAGTTAGGGATGGTTACTAGCTGCCATGTGGGTGCTGGGAATCGAACCTGGGTCCTCTGCAAGAGCAGCCAGTACTCTTGACCACCGAGCTAGCTCTCCAGCCCCAGAAAAGGCTTTTAAAAGTAGTGGAATACAAAGTGGCCAAAATTAATTATATATAAGGATGAGATTGTCAAAGAAAAATTTAAACGTAGTGGACTAGTACATAATAGGCAGTCAGTTGCTGTTTATTATACAAATAATTGAATTAATGAGTGAATAAAAATAAATAATGCCATAGTATTGAAATCATTCAAATATTTAAATTGCATCTTAGCTACATTTTGTAGGAACAGTTATTTACAATAGCATCAAATCTTTGTGGCTTTTGGCCCACAAGGACATAGACAAACCCTGTCCCGCCAAGTATGAAAGTTGAACAGAATTGGCGAAACCAACTCTTTACCTGCTCTGGAAGTTGATCAAAGGATACAGCAATCTGAGCTGTGTTTCTGCCTGGAAGGTGAACTTGAGGGAAGATGGTGGGTCTGTGGTACTCCTGACAGTCTGCTCCTGTCCTCCCCTCACTACATGGTCCTGGCAGGGGTGGGGTGGGAGGGGTGGATAGACCATGAAGACCAACCCTGAGCATCAGGAATGTGTGGGTGTAGACACAGGAAGGGACTCAGTGCAAAGGAGGAGCTAGCATAGACTGGTTGGTAGTGTAAACCTTGAATGCATTTTCCTAGCTGTTGGCAAAGGCAGAAGCTTGACTGGCTAAAGTATTTGAACAAAACTGTTACTCAGTTACTGATTGACAGCTAGGCTATAGAGACTTGGAACAATCCCAGCTTAAAAGTAAAAAGTTGGGGCTGGAGAGATGACTCAGAGGTAAGAGCACTGACTGCTCTTGCAGAGGACCCGGGTTCGATTCCCAGGACCCACATGGCGGCTACGAACCATCCTTAAATACACATAAAATAAAAATAATAAAATATTAAAAAAAGTCAAGGCCAGGCATGGCGGCTCACACCTTTAATCCCAGCACTTGGGAGGCAGAGGCTGGTGGATCTCTGTGAGATGGAGGCCAGCCTGGTCTACATAGTGAATCCAGGCCAGCTGAGGATACAGGGAAACCCTGTTTCAAAAAAGACACACACACACACACACACACACACACACACACATATATACATGTAAGTCAAAACCAAACCAAAACAGAGATGTCAGTGTCTTTACATGACTTAGATCATGGTGCAGGGGGAGGAAGCATAGCAGATTCACAGGCTGCCAGACAAAGAAACAGGCCACCATGATTTTCATGGGCAACAATCTTATTAAGATATTCCAGCTGTAACAGAAGCCGTGCACAGAAGAGAATGGTCAGTAGAAACTTGCAGAACAAAACCAAACCAAAACAGAGATGTCAGTGTCTTTACATGACTTAGATCATGGTGCAGGGGGAGGAAGCATAGCAGATTCACAGGCTGCCAGACAAAGAAACAGGCCACCATGATTTTCATGGGCAACAATCTTATTAAGATATTCCAGCTGTAACAGAAGCCGTGCACAGAAGAGAATGGTCAGTAGAAACTTGCAGAACAACCCAGATTTGGGCTTACTCAATTACTATATTTTCAGAGAAGTAAAATAAACTGTGTTTAAAGAATTAAGGGAAAGTATTACTGAAATAGATTCTCAGTAAGAAGAAAATGAGGAAGAACCAAATAGAAGCCTTAGATGGAAAAGTTCACTAAATGAAATAAGAAAATCAGTGAAGCAACTCAGTTTCGAAGTAGAAAATGAATGAAGTGAATCAGTAGCAGTGATCCAGTCTGAAAGTGCCCACATATTTAAGAACAGTGAACAGGACCAGAACCATTTATGAGGCGATATTTTTCTTAAAAATGAAACAAAATACATAAAACAAGAGTCCCAGCAGAACAAGAAATTGGGAAAAGGAAGCAAAAATAGCTAAAGAAACAATGGCTGAAAACTCTCCCTATTTCGTGAGACATCCAAGAAGCTAGCAGACCCCACAGAGAAAGCTGGAGAACCACAATGACCATCATGGTCAGGTTGCTGAAGGCAAAAATGAGTCAAGTTTAAAGCCAGCAAGAGAAAAGCTCATCATCTAGGAGGTGGGGAGGAGCACACCTTTAATCCCAGTATTCAAGGCAGGCAGAGGCAGGGGGACCTCTGTGAGATGAGGCCAGTCTGGTCTCCATAGGGAGTTCCAAGCCATCTGGTCTACAGGGAGACCCTGTCTCAAAAAACCAAGAAAATAAGACGAAAAGAAAAACTACCACCACCACGAATAGAAGGCAGTGACACAGACACTGAGAGAGTAAAAGCCAGCACTTAAGCCACCAGGCTATAGAGTGAGACCTTGTTTTCTTTCTTTCTTTCTTTCTTTTTTTTTTTTGTTTTGTTTTGTTATTGTTTGTATATAATAATGATGAGACTGTGCTGTTGGGTTTATAACATATAGATACAATATATAAATAACTCTGTGTATATCATTTCTTCAGTATTGAATCCAAACAGCTACAAATCAAATACATATTTTTAAAATTCTAAGCTGGGTCTGGACATGATGGCTCACACCTGTAATCCCAGCATTTGGGAGGCTGAGGCAGGAGGACTGCCTTGACTTCATGGCGAGCCTGGACTACATACTGTGTTGTTTCAGGCCAGTCTGGGCCACAGTATGTATAAGGCCTAATCTGCACCTCATGCCACTTGGTTGCTGAGCCAGCCCAGGCCAGTGTGATGGTGAAGTATTTCCTGGACCAGTGTGCTCTGATGTTCCTGGGACCAAGTGTTCCCTGCCTTCTAGGAACAGTACCCAAATCTCTATAGCAGATCGGTCTTAACTGAAGACATTGGTGCACCAGAAAGTGACCCCTGACTAGAAGTGATTCCTGACCAAGACCAACAGGACGCCACTGGGCAGAGCGACTGTTTCCTGGCAACGTTGCACGCTCAGTATACATCCTGGAAGACTCTATTGTGGACCCACAGAAACCGACGATGACCACCCTCACCTGGAACATCCACCACGCCCAGCTGATGGTGGTAGAGGGATGGTGTTCACTATGTGAACACTGACCGCAGTGGCTGGATGGAAATCCACCGGGAAGCCTGGGTCTCCTCTAACTTGCTTCTTGTCTCCCGTGCTGTCCAGAAGTTTGGTCTTGTCTAGTTCAAAAGTGACTAAGACAGTGAGGGGCTCTGAGTACATTGTGGCCAAACTACAGGGTGAGGCCCCTTCCAGAACACTTGCTGAGAAGCTGAAGAGGCCAAGGAGAGAGAAAGGAGAGCTCCGGCCCCTGGAGAAGGCCAAGAACTTCGCCAGCAAGGCCACCGCCAAGCCGAGCAGCAGCGACAGTGCGCGTAGCCCACCAGCTAGTGAGGCTCAGCTCCCTCTCCATTCTCCCCACTGTACTGCGTTATTAAAACACCTTCCAGTCCTCTCTGCTGTCTGGGTGGTAGGTTGGGGCAGGTGTCTAGCTCAGCATCTGTAGTATACCAGGCTCAGTGTCTGCTCTGAGCCTGGCCTCTTGTTCCCCCACTGGGCAGCTGTGACAGGTGCAGAGCAGTGCAGTGACTCGCCTGTGGTCGTGAGCAGAGTATAGAAGTAGTAATAAATGGTAGACTGTAAGCCCCACAGGGCAGCCCCTTGGGTTATTCTCCGATGTGCCCCAAGTGTCTGGAACAATATTCAGCACATAACAGACTCAATAAACACTTGATTTGATTGCTCCCCCCCCCAATAAACCTGAGAAACAAAACAGAATCTTTGTGTACTAAATGTGAACAACTTTTTTCTTGTCATTTTTTCTCTAAACAATGTGGTACAACTATTTGCATGGTGTTTACGTTGTAGTACAGAGTGTTTGAAGAGTATGGGATGAAAAGAAGCACTTAGATTCCAAGAAAATCATGCCAGAGCTTGAACACCCATGGATCCTGCTCCAGGGACTGTCTTGAGTACCCAGGACCCATGGATACCAAGGGATGACTGTAACAAGAGTAATAGAAGCTGGGTGGACTTGGGCTGCCATGTGAGAAATTCCTGCCTGTCACTAGAATTAAGTTAGTACTGTTCTGAAGTAGATTATGATGAATTAAACTGTGAGTGTAATCTTAGAGCAGCTACTGAAAAGTACCTTAAAACATTCAAAGTGAGTATCTGCATGTGCCACACAAAAAGCAAATGCTGTCAGAGGACAACTTCAAATTCAAAGATGTAAGTAGGTCGAAAGAAAAAGGAGAGAAAGCACATAAACAGCCGCCATCAGGGCTAGAGTGGAACACTGACAGCACTGTGGGTGTTAGTGTAAGAGGCTGACTGGAGAGTGACGGTGTCGTGAGGGTGGAAGGGTCAGCATAAGAAAGGTACAGTCCTGTCTCAGAGCACGTAGGATGGCGTCTGACTGAATTAAAAGTAATAACAGACAGTTCAGTAAAACAGATGGAATCTTCTGTATCTCCTCCTTGGTAATTGGTAGAGATCAGCAAGGTCTTAGAAGCTCGAACTGACTCAGGTGGCAGACTCTACCTGGTGACTGCAGATGTGCATTCTCACCAAGCGCACAGAAAACGTTCTCTCATTGGTCATATGCTGGATTATAGATACATGTCAGTGATTAAAAAGATTGAGGTTCAGCAGTACGCTCTGACCACAGCAGAGAGAAATTAGAAATCAGCGATAGACAGCACTTGAGGTAGAAGCAGAGGATCAGAAGTTCAAGGTTATTCTTCACTCCATAGCAGCTTCAAGGCCAGCCTGGGCTACAAGACACTAGCTCAAAAATAAAATCAAACCAAAACCAGAAAGAAGTCTGCTAAATTCACAGATATTTAGAAATTAAACAAAATACTTCTATGTAAGAAATCACAAGAAAAGTTAGAGTATGGTGGCAATCGTGGCTTTAAACACTCATATCAAAAAGGAGAAAAGTCTGCCATCAAAATCTAAGCTTGCACCTTAAGAAACTGAAAATAACCGAGTGTGGTGGCTCATGCCTGTAATTCCAGTTGGCAGGTTGAGGCAGGAGGATTGCCATGAGTTCAAGGTAAACCAGGGCTACAGAGTAAGATCTTACCTCAAAAAAAGGAGGGAAGGAGGGAAGGAGGGAGGGAGGGAGGAAGGAAGGAAGGAGGGAGGGAAGGAAAGAGGGAGGGAAGGAGGGAGGCAGAGGCAGGAGGATCTCTTGAGTTCAAAGCCAGCCT
>NW_008360311.1:5340880-5363786 GCF_000622305.1 Nannospalax galili
AGGAAGGAAGGAGGGAGGGAGGGAGGAAGGAAGGAGGGAGGGAGGGAGGCAGAGTAAATCCAAGGCAGAAGAAAGAAAACAGAAACCAGTAAGATAGAAAACAAGTCAGTGAAAAGAAAAATCATAACTTGGTTCTTTGAAAAGATAGCAAAGATTGGGAAACTTCAGCCCGTTCGACTGTACGTGAAAAGACGAGAATTCCTAGAACATCTAGACAACTTTGAAAGAAGATCAAACGCTCGTCTGCTAAACCAATGAGCCAGGACCCCCACTTCATTCCATATGCAAAATTAACACAGCTCATAGGCCTTTCTGTAAGAGCCAAGACTATAAAAACTGTAAAGGAAAACATGAGAAAATACTCATGGCCTTGGGCTGAGTGGGGCTAATGAGACATGACAGCACCAGCCTGATCCATAAAAGTAAGAACTAGTGAAGTGAACTTCATTAGAACAGGAGCACTTCAAAAGACACCATGAAGACAGGTAAGCAAGCCACGGGCTGGGAGGAAATACAGTTCGTGTACTCACACCTGCGTTCAGAATGTGCAGAAAACTCTTGTGATCCAATAAGACAGAAAACTTAGTGGCCAGGTGTCATTAGTCACTGGGGAATGCAAGTCGAAGCCATCACAAGATGTCACTAGTACCCCCTGAAGAGCTTTCTCAAAGCACAGGCACAGGAGGTAGGCAAACTAGAGCCTTCGCACCGTGCCGAGGAGACTGTAGAATGGGGCAGTTTCTTAGTAAGTTAAACACAGGCCTACTGTGTGACCCAGAGTTCCATTCCTAGGAAGGAACTCCGCTGAAAACACGTTCACCAAAGAGATATGCTGATAGTCGGATGATACAGGAGAACATGGGGTCCCCTTTCCGGCTCTTAGTGTCATTCATAAAAGAGTTTAAGAATGGACTTAGAAGTTTTAGGAAAATTTTATTAGAATTAAAAAAAAAAAAAATCCCCAGGGCAGGCACATTGCAAATCTCAGCAGCCGCCCTAAGGAGAATGGAGGGGAGACGGAAAAAGTCATAAAGGCCTGGCAGTTTAGAGCCGGCATAGAGGTCAGGCATGGTGGACTGGCAGCCGCATGGTGGGGAGTTTCAAGGAAAGAGTAAAAATGCCCAAAGTGTTAGGAAAAAACATGCTTAGAAAAGAGGTAGAGGGGCTGGAGGGATGGCTCAGCAGTTATGAGCACTGCTCTTGCAGAGGACCCAGGTTCGATTCCCAGCACCCACATGGTGCCTATGAGCCGCCCTTAACTCCAGTTCCAGAGGAATCTGAAACCCAGTTCTGACCTCC
The DNA here is from genome assembly GCF_000622305.1 of Nannospalax galili. NCBI lineage: Eukaryota > Metazoa > Chordata > Mammalia > Rodentia > Spalacidae > Nannospalax > Nannospalax galili. The sequence goes on from NW_008360311.1 coordinate 5,342,180, forward strand.
ATGGCACGCTCACATACATGCAGGCAGTGCTGTCACACACATAAAATGAAAACAATAAATAGAACTTAAGCAGGTAGAAAGAAGAAAAGGAGAGGTGCTCTGAAGAACTGAGAAAAACGGTCTGTGGCCTGGTCCCTAAGCTCTGCACCATGGGGCAGGGCTCCAGGGCAGGAAAAGTTCACCCTCTCATTGGACACTAGGCATGCAGCCTATCTGTCTGGCATGACTGAAGGTGAACCCACAGCCCTTGGGTGATCCTGGGACCAGGTGACTGACCTGTAAAACTGGAAAGACTCCACCAGAGTCTCCAAGCTAGAGATTATTCTCTTCACCAGTTTTCCTCTAAGGGCCTTTTTTTGCCTCTATAACGTTAACAACAACCTCATTCAATACAGCCCCAAACCAAGAAGTCAGAGGCCATGGACTGCTGACTAGATTAGCAGCCCATGGTAGAGCCACAGTGCAATACTATTGGGAAGTGAAGCCAGTGCCGTCTCCATGTGGCTGTTCCTCACAGGCACCGAGATGAGCGAGGAGAGAGCCGCCCTTCGTATTTGTGTGTTTATGACTGCACTTACACGGTATATCCAGAAACGGCATGTTCGTAGACAGTGGCACCCAGGGCAGAGGGACTGGGGGTCAGCGCAAGTGTCTAGAGCAATTGTGAAGATTATGACTCAACTCTAAATTTACTATAAACCATTGGCTTGTGTACTTACAATAGATATTTTTGTAGTGTATAAATTGTCCCTTGGTAATACTATTGAAACAAAATTTGAGGGTCCAGGAATGTCTCGGACACATTCTCCCAGCATGCCTAGGGTCCACAGATAGCTGTGTAAAGCTGCTTCTGCTTTTTACCATTAAAACTGTGGTCGCCTATGACGTTATTGCTTATCTTATACACAACTCCTGTTTCTGAAGAAGTCAAAATGTGTTTCATTCCTTGTTCCAAATTACTTTATTTGCACCAGCCATTCCAAAGAAAGTGATCTGGAAACACAGATTTGCTTGGTCAGATCTGGGTACCGTTTAGCCCTGATGCCTTGTAGTTAACTGTTCAGGCGCTGAGAGACTTAGCGGGCCTCCCGCACTTGCAAATCAAAACCTGGGGAATTACTTGGGTCATGCCTGCTAGCAGTTGAAGGGCTGTCACTCAGCTCAGATGCCCCACCAGCCACAGCCCGAGTGCAGTCAGACACTGCTCCCTTGCAGGAAGGCGGCAGCTGGCTGTAGACAGGCCTATTTGTCACCTAGTTGAATCCAGTTCTTCCCGTTGCCCCCGCTGCGTCCTGTCACTCACCGAATCCTTCTGTTTCAGCTCTTGCAGTTCAACCCTCTGGAGCGTCTGGGTGCTGGCGGGGCTGGTGTTGAAGATATTAAATCTCACCCGTTTTTCACCCCCGTGGACTGGGCAGAACTGACAGGATGAGAACCATTCGGAGCACTCATAACAGATGGATCTGCAGGTGCCCAGCGTCTCTAGACACAACCTGGCTCAGCTCATCCGGAGCCTTGGGACAAAGACCTGGGAGGAAGTGATGGGGCAGGGAGGCTAACAGACTCGATTACACTTGTTGCTGGACAAGAGATTAGTGACCTTGCCAGCAGCTGCTACATATACGCCTTACCAAGGTGTGACGTCACTCACATTCAGGGTGCAGGTGTACTGCAAACCCAGCTGAAAGTCTGGTGCCCTGCAGAGCGCCCTGTTCTGCTAAGAGGCTTTAGGTATAGAAGGAAGTTTGACTTGGTGGAAGGACTTCTCTGTGGCAGCTAACAGTGCTTCTCCTAACCAGGACCGGTTTACACGACCAAGTAAACATTTGCTGAATAACACTATAAGTGCTTTGGGAATAACATCACCAGTGGGGCTTTCAAAGTGAGAAAAATGCATAATGCCTGGGGGGACACTGTCCTACCATGCTGTTCAGTTCATGCATTTTGAGCAGGATTCAGGCCTTCTGAAGAAAAAACACTCCTGTCAACTTTGAACTGCTCTGGTTGAGGCTGAGGGGGCCGTGGACGCATGACTCTCCTCCAGCCCCGCCCCATCTCCTGTACCGTTTGCTCATTCATCCTTTCAGATGTGTTAATGCCCGTAAATACATACAACGAAAAAGGGACGGGGTGTTTATTTCCTCAGACTCTGTCAGCCTAAGAAGGACTAAGAAATCATGATTTAAAATAAACATGGTTAAAAAATTATGTCTCCTTAATTTAGTAGGTTAGATTTCATTTTTTGTTTCCTTTCTCTTTCAATTTTAATTGTTAATTTAGATTTTATATGTGTAAGTGTATTGCCTCATGTATGTCAGTGCTCCCATGCCATGCAGTGCCTGCAGAGGTCAGAACTGGAGTTACAGATACTTGTTAGCCTCCATGTGGGTGCTGGAATCGAAGCTGGGTCCTTTGCAGGAGCCGTCTCTCCAGCCCCTCTGCTTCCTTTCTTTTGGGATAGTAGCAGTTTCTCCTGCTTTGTCTTGAGCACGTTTTCCTTTTGGGTTGGTATACTGGGAGCCGTAGGATCCTGCCTACATGGCATAGCATGGCAGTCCTGTTTCACATCACAGCCAGGTGATGTTCAGAGCTGAACTCCTGATCTGTTTCACATTCTGCAGAGAGAATTTGAGTATTTGCTTGTTTCCAAACATATGTGTCACGTCCTCATGTTGCTAAGGAAGCCTCTGTTGCCGTGTGTTGTTTACAAAAAGTTACAAGTACTTTAAAATGTTAATGTTCATTTTTCAAACTTTACCCAAAGATTAAAGAATAAAGCACTACTTCCAAGTTAGAGACCACCAGAAATTACCTTGGCTTTTGTCGTCGTATTTGTGTGTGTTTGTGGTCTCAGGGGTCGGATCCGGCCGTGTGCATTCGAGCTAAGCAGTTGTTTCATTGAGCTCCGTTCTCTGAAGCCCTTGAAAATTTCTGTCCCCCACCCCCGAGATCTGTCCAGCCTCCACCTGCTGTCATCCAGGTCTCTGTCAGATTAGTCAGAGGCAGAAGCTGTTTGTACAAACACAGGAAATGGGCGAGCGTTGCTCCATTTTCTACTTTTTTTCCTCCCCTTTTTTCTTCTTGGTCCTTATAACCCGAAACCCAGCTGAAGGCTGTGACAGCACCAGGTGGGGAGAGCAGGTCACCGGGATCAGAGCTCAGTCAAGATGACATCAGTTCCTGGAGCTGGGTTTTAGCTCCCCAGTCAGTCCCCTGGCCCCATAACAGGAACTCAGGCAGGTGAGACAGGATGACTTCCTGTGTGGGTCAGTAGGAAGCCTGCAAGTACTCAGAACTTCCTTCCAGAAGTGCCCTGTGACACAAAAGTTGGACTTTGCAGCGAAGGTGAAGGCCCTGCCCTCTCATGTGATCTGGGCTCTTGGAGTCAAAGGACTCCATGTCAGCAGGTGGTTGCCATGGCAGTGTGGCCACAACTCCATTGCTGTGATTCTGCTCTCCAGTCTGCATGCTTGATTGGAGCTTGTGTTTAATGTGAATACATCATTCATCATCTATTTTAGTGATGAGCATGGGGATGTGGGTGAGGCCCAAGTCATTTTGGTGTGATGGCATGAGTTGGGACTGGCCTCTTGTGGTTTATATTTAGCTTGCTTAAGTGGGGTGGAATGTAGACCAGAATTATGAAAGAAATTGCCACTTTGTACTATGTTCCTATTTTACTGGAGCAAAATATATAATAAATGTTGCCGCTTTAGTCATTTTGAGCTCTGTGTACGTGTACGTGTGTGTGTGTGTGTTGGGGTCAACGTCAGGCGCCTTCCTCAGGCATCTCTGCCTGTTTATGACTCAAGATCTCTCACTGAACCTAGAGCTCATTTTGCCTAGACGGTCTGGTGAGTGGTCCCGGGTACCCTCCTGTCTCCTTCCCAGTGCTGGGATTACAGGTGCATGCCCATGCGTGCTGGGGGCCGGAGTTCAGGTCCTGTGCTTGCGTGGCAGACACTGCCCACGGAGCTGTCTCCCCAGTTCCCCCTTCAGCCATTTTTAAGGGCACACTGCAGTAGTGATGTTTAGCACACTTAGCTTTTTGTGAAGCTGTCACCACATCCCTCTTATCATCCCAAATGAAAACTGTGTTCACAGTTCTCCCTCTCCCCAGCTTCCAGCTCTCCTGGGTTTGACCACTGTAGTAGACTCCTCATGTGGAATTACACGTTGTTTTGTGTGTGTCTGGTTTGTTTGGTATGAAGTTTCTAAGGCTCATCCATGCTGTAGAATGTGTCAGAGTTTTCTTATTTTTACTTTATGTGTATGAGTGTATTGCCTGCGTGTATCAAGTACGCAAGTACACTGCATGTATGTAAGTGCACCTCCACAGAGGTCAGAAGAGGGCATTCTTAGGTGCCCTGGAACTGCAGTTATGGATGTTGTGAGCTGCCATGTGGGTGCTGGGAACCAAACCCAGGTCCCCTGCAAGAACAGCAGGTGTTCATAACTGCTGAGCCATCTCTCCAGCTCCTAGTTTTCTTTTTAAAGACTGAATAGTGCTCTACTGTGAGTATATACCACATTTTATAAGTTACTCATCTGGTGAGTTGAAGTCCACTTCTAAGGAGGGCTGTCATTTTGACTGACCTAAATGGTCCTGGTGTCCTGCTCTCCCCAGCCTGGCTGACTTTAGCTATTCATCTGTTTATAGAACTCCATTGTGGGTCTGTCTCTCGTTTGGTTTTCACGATGTTTATCTGTTTTGTGTTTTACTCTTGGACACTGTGATTAATGGCGCAGTGCAGGTATCTTGAGTGCTTTCTTGGTGACTTTATGCCTCTACATTGACTTAGCAGCATTGCTGACTTACCTCTCTGTGCTCTTTTAGAAGGCCTTTTCCAGACAGGTTGCCACTGCCTGAAACTGTGCTGCAGAAATCCACCAGCTCTACCCGACATGCAGGCAAGTGATGCTTCCTGAGAGCAGAGGGACAGCTATGGGGTAGAAGCATGCTGACACTATGACAAGAGTTCCTATTATCTGAGACAGATATTTTCAGCTTGTTACGATAGCAAGACTCTGGTTTTATTTCAACTGAAAGAAAATGGTGTATTTGTTGGGCACAATGTGATGCTTTGGTGTATATGTGTACTGTGGGATGGTCAGCTGGCTGATGGACAGGCGTCCCTTATGTACCGACTACACCTTCGCGCAATTCTTTTGGCAGTTTTGAATATGGAATATGAACTATTCATGACAATCACTGTACTGTGAGGTGGGTCTGCAGACCTTTGCCCCTTCCACCAGTGTCTCTGGCCCTCTCCATGCCTTCCCTGTGGCAGTTGCCCTCCCTGTGGTAGACACCATTCTGGTTGGTTTGCAGAGACTAACTGAACTTGTAATCTATTTAAACAGCCTTTATTGATCGATATGATTTATTATTTAGTTTTAGTGTATGTGTGTTTGTGTGTGTGGGTGTGCATGCTACAGCATGTGTGAAGAAGTCAGAGGTATTCCTCACCTTCCGCCTTGTTTGAAGTGGGGATCCTCGTGCCCAGCTGTGTGTGTCAGGCTAGCTGGCCTGCAAGCTTCCTGGATTCCCCTGTCACCATCATCCATCTCACCAGCTTTTTGTGATCTGGGGATCTGAACTCAGATCCTCAGGTTTGTGTGCAAGCACTTGACCCACTGAGTCATCTCTCCTGCCTTACTCAAACTGTCTTTTAAGCTGCTACAACTCCTGGGTTTTGACCCTCAACCTTTTCCTCACTTATTTCAGGGTCAGTGGGAGCCAAGAGTGACTTCTGCATTCATGTAGTACATGTACTAGGGAGGGTAACACAGCTGTGCTGTGGCCAGCAACTGTACCCTGGGGCCCACACACAGCACATCCCGACTTGCCCCACACTGGGGTATCCTAATCGAAAGAAGCCTGACTATAGAACTGAACAGTTCTGTGCCTCCCAAGGGCCCCTGGGTCCTTTCCCATGGGCTCACTTGGGAGCATAACATTGAGTATCTTCTTTAGTTTGTCTAAATGCTGTGGGTGATGAAGCCTGGTGTCTCCAGCTCTGTCCTTGAGGGTTGCAGAACATGACAGCTGTAGAGTGGTGCTGGCAGTGTCTCTAACTGGCCTCTAACCCTAATCATAAGGCATCATTTTGGATGTGTCCCATACTGCAGAGCGAGGAGTGGCAACCTCTGTGCTCTGCAAGTATATGATTTTTTTTTTATTTTTCAATGTGAACTAATATGATAAATTCACGTTGTAGACAGAAAAGGTTAGTGAAAACCCGAAATTGATACTTAACTGTTTTCTTGTAATTATTTTTCTATTATTTCTAGGGTTGCTGCCAGGCCTCCCTCAGCAGCATAGCCCTTGGTAATTTATAGCCCTTGCCAATAAAGATTATAGAGGAGCTGGAGAGGTGGCTCAGTGGTTAAGGCCACACACTGTTTTTGTAGAGAACCCGAGTTTGGTTCCCAGCACCCACTTTGGATGACTTACAACCATCTGTAAATCCATCTCCAGGAGATTTGACACCCTCTTCTGGTCTCTGTGGGCACCTACACACACATGGCAGAGGGTGGGCCATTCCCACACTGCCCTCTTCCTTGACCTCCATGCCTGTGGTGGTGGTCCTATCCCCATACCCTGTCTATCACATTTTGCTGTTTATCTGACCCAGTCCTTTGGCAGGGCATAATCAGAGCTCGAAATTGGTACTTTCTGTTCCTATTAGTGCAGAACATTAACTTCTCCCAGCTTAGGTGATTTGAATTTTTGTATTTGATGTATCCTTGGCTCATCTTGGGTTTTCACATTAAGCCCTCATGTTAGAGGGCTCCTGGATAGCCAGAGCTGTGTGGTCAGCGCTTTCTAAATACAGTTGGAAGCATCAGCGCAGTAGGGAAATGGGAGGCAGAACCTCTTTTCCAAGACTTGTTGTCATTGCCTCTTTCAAGGACAGTGAATAGGAAGTCAGAGCTAGGGTCCGTCTTCGTAAGACTTATGATCAGACGATGTGTAGTGAAAGGGTGAGCCCTGCACGGCTTCTCGATGTGGGCAGCTTATCTCAGGGGAGGTCTAAGCAGGAAGAGGAAAGGCACCGAGTGAGGCAGCCAGGCCCACATGGCCAGGGACGGGGGCATTTACTGCGCAAGTGTGAGGACCTGACTTTGGGCCCCTAGAACCCATGTAAAGAGCAAGCATCTGCAATCTCAGCCCTCCTAGGGCAAGGCGGGAGAATCCTGAGGTTCTTGGGCCAGCTGGCCTGGTGTATGCAGTGCTGAACAGGAGACCCTGCCTCAATGAGGTGGAAGGGGAGGACCCACACTCAAGGTTTCCTCTGACCTCCACATGCGTGTTATAGCATGTGTGTACCCCCCCCCACACACACACATGAAGACACACACAGGATAAAAAGTAACAATAGATTAATAAAATAGAAGAATGACTCTTCGTCTCTGCTCAGGAAGAGTTGGGCAGACATAGAAGCTACTTGAGTTTGTCCAGGCTCGTAGATGGCTGGCCTGCCTTTGAGATGGGTGGAGGGCACTCATTCCCTCCCTCCCTCCCTCCCAGGGTCTCCCTTTACCCTCACCTAGCCTGGAACTTGCTATATAGACCAGGCTGGCCTGGAACTCAGAGATCTGCCTGCCTCTGTCTTCCAGGGAGGCCTGGATTAAAGGCATGTACCACCACACCCAGCAGCTGTGCCTTCTTTCGGTTGGGAATCCCTTTTACCAAATGTGGCACAGCGGAGCCAGCTTTGGGCACACTGAGAACCTCTGCAGCCTGTTCCAGTAAAGTTCCTGGAAAAAATTTCCTATCAGAAGGCCAGCTCTTCTAGGAACACTGGTAGGATTGCTTCAAATCTTGGCTACTTCGTAAAACGAGGAGGTTACAAGGTCCAAGTTTGATCACCTGCCAAAAGAGGCAAACGTGAGAGGGAGCTGAGGAGGAACTGATTTCAAAGGCAGCTAAGGGACTAGATGTGCTGCCGTGGGCTCCAGGGAGATGGGCATGAAAGCCAGATGACAGAGAGGAGCTCTAGAGGTAGAACATTAAACAATCTCCGTGGCACTTTGGTTTCTTAGCATCGTTCTAGAAAGAAAATATTAGATTGTTGGAAAATTTTTAAACAAAATTCTGAATGACAAAGAAAACCCAAACTGAGCTATTCTACCCCTTCTCATGGCTCCCCCGCCTCCTCCATCCCCTCCTACTCCTCTGCCCCTTGCTGAGCAGAACTTGCTTCAAGGACTTTGTAAAATACAGGGAGGAAAGAAGCAAATGAGGGTGTAGTGAGCATGTGGGCACAGCGTGGAGGGTAAGACTTTTTTCATTTGTTTTTATTTTGTGTGTATGAGTGTATTGCCTACATGTATGTGAGTGCATCCGTGTTGTGCAATGCCCACAGAGGTCAAAAGAGGGCATCGGATCCCCAGGAATTGGAGTTGTTAGCTGCCATGTAGGTGCTGGGAACTGAACCTGGGTCTTCTGCAAGAGCAGCCAGTGCTCTTAACTGCTGAGCCAGCTCTCCAGCCCCTAAAAAAAATTTTTTTTTGACACAGAAATTTTATTTCCTGTATTTTGTTTGGGGAGAAGAAAGTTTCCAGGGAACACACACACACACACACACACACACACACACAGACACACACACACACACACACACACACACACAAAATAAATGAAAATCAGAGGAGGTGGGGAGGATTGAGCAAGGGGCGAGAGAGACAGAATGAATCTATAGTGTATCAAGGTAGGGAAATGGGAACATGGAAGGCCAGGTGAATGGGGCTGAGCTGGCATGAGTGACAGCTACTGGCGGCGGGGGGGTGGTGGGTGGTGGATAATTTTAGGGTTAGAATGGAGAATAATCGGAGGGAAAGAGATTAGACACAAGGAGAGAAGTTAGGCGTCAGAACAGATTCAGACTGGAGATAAAACCCAGAGAATGTGGAGGAGAGCTGCAGTCAGCCTCCTGCTCCTCAAGTGCAGTTTCCCCATCAAACATTGCTTGCTTTTTTTTTGAAGCCACTTTATACCAGTAGGTAGTGACTTGCCTGTAGCATCACCCCAAGGAGTCTCCAGGGAAATCCAGCAGAGCCAATGCATAGTCAGTGATGATTAGGAGACCCCGAGCATGGCCGAGGCCAAGTATGGTTGGCGATGGTCAGGAGAGCTTGTGCATGGACGGCCAGGATCAGGAGAGCCCGAGTGTGGCTGGCCAGGATCAGAAGAGCCTGGGCGTGGCCGGTGATGGTCAGGAGAGCCCGTGCATGGCTGGCCAGGATCAGGAGAGCGCGTACATGACCTGCCAAGATCAGGAGAGCCTGTGCATGGCCAGTGATGGTCAGGAGAGCCCATGCATTGCCAGCCAGGATCAGGAGAGATGTGAGAGATGTGCATGGCCGGTGTTGGCTTCCCCACCATTCGGAACTCAGAGTCCTGGGTCCCAGCCCACTGTCCAGTGCTGTAGTCTTAGGTACTTGGTTGTTTACTGTTTGGATAATATTCTGACCTTTGTTCTTAGGGACTTATCTCTTTGTACTAACTAGATCTTTGACATAGCTTATCTCAAAAAGTGTTCCCCCATTCTGAGTGTGCTGGTTAGTTTTTGTCAATTAGACACAAACCTATACTCACCTGAGAAGAGGGAATCTCAACTGAGGTAGTACCTCCATCCCATTAGCCTGTGTGCATGTCTTTGGGGCATTTTCTTGATTATTAATTGATGTAGGTGGGTCTAGCCCAGTGTAGGAGATGCCATCCCTGGGCAGGTGGGCCTGGACTATAAAAGAAAGGTAACTGACTGAGCAGCATTCCTCCATGGTCTCCTGCTTCAGTTCCTGCCTCAAGTTCCTTCCCTGGCTTCCCTCAGTGAGGTACATAAAGCTGAAATAAACCCTTTCCTCCCACAGACAGAAAAGCAAACTAGAACACTGGGTCAGGGGAACCTGTTTATTTTCACTCTTGCTACTTTTTCTTTAAGTTTGAAATTATTTCCAGAAATAAAGCTTTAGGGAAATGAAAAAAAAAATTCTGGACCATTGTTAAAAAGGTTCTGGACCCCATCTGGGTGCTGCTGAATCATGGCAGCATGGGTTTTAAGAAGCCCCGCACCTCCAGAGGAGTCTGATGCCTGTGCAAGTTCAGAGCCTCTGGCTTCTTTCACTTGAACTTGCCTCTGCCTAGGGTGTGCTGAGCATCACGCCCCTGGTGTGCGGTCCCGGTTTGAAGGCGCTGCAGCACCCAGTGTATTTCCGTGGAAGCTGGCCGCACAGTCCTTGTGTAACTGGGGAAGGGTGATTCATAGAAGACGGCATCAAAGTGATGGAGGGAGAGAAAAGCCAGTGGGGGTTGGCAGCTGGGGAGGGCAAAAGAGGCACACGTGGTGCAGAGTGGCTCGGTCCCCAGAGACCAGCCACGGCTGTCGGTTGCCTTTGATGGACAGGTCTTGTCCTTGAAGGCCTTTGTTACAATAGATGGTCTAGCTGTCAGGCTTGAATTTTGATCCCTTGAGCATGGTTGGGCTTCGGGTCCCTTCTCAGACACTGCTGCAGTTGAGAGCCAGCATTTAGTCCCTCGTCTTGTTCAAGACAGGATGCAAAGACTCAAAACCAAGTTTGGGAAAGATTACAGAATGTTCTCTCTGAATTCTGAGTGTCTCCTGGCTGTTGTGCATTTTCTCTAGAAGGACGACTCAGCTCGAGATACTATCTGGTGTCATTTTACCTTTTGCAACTGGCATCGAGCTTCTCAGCAAGATACCAAAATAACATGCTCTTCAAAGATGTGTGTTTATTGTGTGGGGGGGAATATGTGTATACATGTTCACATGTTTGTGCAGGCGAATGTGCACATACATGTAGAGGTCAATGTCAGGTGACCTCAATTGATCCCCTTTCTCATCTAAATTAATTATTGTATGTGTGTATGATGTGTGTGTAAGCATGCACGTGGCATGTGTGGAAGTTGGAGGAAAAACTTGTTGAATCAGTTTTTTCTATCTACTTTTCTGTGGGATCTGGGGGTGGCACCCAAGCTCTCTGGCTTTCATGGTGAGCACTGTACTAGATGAGCCATCTCCATAGTTCTAACCTTTTATATTTAAGTGTGGAGGTGAGGGGACTATGGGCAATCCATTTTAAAATTTTTTATTGTGAGGTTATTTGTAAGGTACTAAGAATGTTATTAGTTGAGATTATTTTTAAGGTATAATATATAGTAAATGATATATTATTTCCCCAAATATATATATATATACACTACATATTGTCCCTAAAATATATATTATATATAATACATCTGTGCTGGATGCTTTGGTTGTCAACGTGACACACCTGGGTACAGAGAGCCTCAATTGGGGAACTGCCTCCATTGGACTGGCCTGTGGTCATGTCTGTGGGACATTTTCTTAATTATTGAGTGATGTGGGAGGGCCCAGCCCACTGTGGGTGGTGCCACCCCTGGGCGTGTTGTTCTGTGTTGTATAATAAAGCAGGTTGAGCACAGGCTTGGGGAGCAAGCCAGTAAGCAGTGTTCCTCCATGGCCTGTGCTCCAGCTCCTGCCTCCAGGTTCCTGCCCTGAGTTCCTACCTTGGGCTCCCTTAGCGATGTACTGTGACCCGGGAGATATAAGACAAATAAACCTGTTAGCACCCAAGTTGGTTTTGGTCAGAGTGTTTTGTTACAGCAATTGAAAACAAACAAGAACATATATTATCCCTCAAATACATATATATTTGACTTTCCAGTAAACACTGGTAAAATGTTCAGGTAATTTTATTTTCAGTAGGAGAGATATTGAGAAGGCAGGAGGGTCTGGAATTCAGCAGTGAGATGCTTCTTACTGCAGAGGCGGGCTCTCCTCAGCATGCACTGGCTCCCAGGGCCTGAGTAACTCTTGACAGGCATGGAGATGAGTCAAGGGGTCATTGGGTAGAATTTGCTATTTGGGGAAAGAATGGCTGGGTGCTTTTTATTCTCTTGTCTTCCCTGTCCACACTGAGGTTCGACCTGTTCCCGCCCAACTGGGCCTCCATCTGTGTGGCTACAGTGTGACCCAAGGCCTCTGTCAGGCCAGGAGCACCTCGGACCAAGAGTCACCACAAGGCATGGGGCTTCCTTCTGCCTGTACCCCATTTCTGGGGTCAGAACCCCTCAACTCCACTTTTCTTGATCGCGAAGCACCTCCAGGCTGGGTCTGGATCTGGCCCTTGCTATTTAATCGTCCTCGCTGGCTCTGGTGCATCTTGGCACCCAGAGAGCAGGAGCGACAGCCATGGATGCCACTCTGTCCCTCTGTGCAGATTGGAGCTATATCCTGAAGCTTAGCTCCACTGTGGGCTATCATGGCTGGAGGAGAGGAGGGGAGAGCCGCGCTGCCTGCTGCAGCTGTCTCCTTTTGAATCCGCCACCCCCACTCCCCAGGTGCCAGAACAACTCTGGGTTTCGAATCTCCCCATCACTACCTCTCCCGCCCATTGCAGTTCCCGGGTGCAGCTTTCCAACGAGCCTTTTGTTGAAGCCCTAAATCCATGGTAGGGAAATTACCAAGAGACCCTTCCACAGGCTGCCCTCCCTCCCCTCACTCCATCTCTTTCTTTCCTGCCTTTGTCTCCTTCTGAAGCTGGGGTCAGAATCCCTAGCCAGACTGAGAACATGGTTGCTATTCCAGGGCCCAGATGCCAGTGTGTGGCAGCATCTGGCTTGTTGGCAAGCGTCACCAGCAGTTGTGCTGGCTGCTTCTAGGCCTGTCATGTGGCTGAGCTGCGGATGGGGGCCTTGTCACAAAACAGAGTTTCTTTGAGACTATGGTTTCAACCAAGGTGCCCACCAGAAAACAATGTGCCTCGTGGAGGGGGACCTGGATTAGTGGCCAAGGGGACCTCGGGCTCTGGCTTTGATGCCACTCTTGGCCTGATCTGTAAAGCCCCTGGTTCATGTTGGGAGCCGGCTCCTCCTGCAAACTTACCTTCTTGTGCTGTTAGTGTCGCAGGTGCCTTAAGGCATGGAGCTCCTTGAAAGAGAAACACAAATCACTAAAAATGCTGAGATCAAATCCTGCTCCTCAGAGGCGTCCGTTTGGCACGGGGAGTGCATGATAACAGCTTGCTTTAGAAAGGTGACATTTCTGCTGAAGGCTGAATAATAAAAAATGCATTTTAAAAACTCAGCTCTTCCATGTCTTCTGATAGTTGACGTTTGAAGTAAAGGCCATTTCTTCAATGTGCAGGGTCTTTTCTGAGGCTAGCCCTCAACCATGGACACATTAACCCTTGTCATCAATGATGAGACTTGGGAGCCTTTTAATGATCACATTATAGGACTTTCAATCCTCTTCTCAAGGTATGAGGCTCCAGTGCTGAGCATGTGTCTTGGGCGCTCGCTGTCCAGGCCGTGGAGGGGAGAGGCAGGATGAGGCATGCGCGGCCTTCAGAGATGCAGGTCATGGTGACCAGCTGTCATGTGCTTCTGCTGGCTCACTTCTTCCACACATTTCTGCCGGAGGGAGCACTCTGTTTTGCAGATGGAGACATGGAGGCCCTGGGAAGGTGAGTCATCCAGTGGGCAAGCTAATCAGAGCTGGTTCTGTGACTGAGGTGCTTGGAGTCCCTGAGCACTGGTATCTTGGGTTCTTGGCTCTAAACTAAAGGCAAGGATTATGTTTTCCCCTTTGCAGCTCTCCCTCGTCTAGCCAATCATGAGGGCTCATGTGTGAAGACTTGATCCCCAGCCACTGGATCCAGCCACTAAGAGGTGATCGGATCATGAGAACTCTGACTTGATGACTGGATTTGGGATTTGATGGCATTATTGAATGGAAGTGGAGACTAGGTGGGGTGGGGCCTGGTGAGGAAGTAGTTTTCTAGGGGTGTGTCTTTGATGGGCACCCCCTCCCCCCACTTCCTGGCTGCCAAGACCTAAGCATCTCACCCCACCACATTCATGTCATCACACTCTTCCTCACTGCACTCCCCTGTCACACGTTCTGCCTCGCTATGCCCTTCCATCACACACTCTTCCTTGCAGCGCCCTGTCACACGCTCTGCCTTACCACGGGCTGGGCTAACTGGACTGAAACTTCTGAAACAGCAGAAATTAATTTTTCTCCTAAATTGTTTCAAGTATTCGTCACAGTGATGAAAAGTCCAATTTAAACACAGAACCTATATACCTGACCCCTTTCCACATGATATCCCCTCCCAACAGCACCGCCCCAACACACACATACATCGAGGGTTCTTTGCAAAATGGAGGCTCCAGATCAGCTAAAGAAGGAGTCAAGAAGAAGCAAAAAGTAGCTTGAATTAAGAGATGGTGACCCTGGCAGACTGGGATGGGGACAGCATGCTGCCGTCATCATCCTACCTGCAGAACAGCTAGAGAGCAGAATCAAAAATTCATAGACAACATTTTCAACAAAACTAGGTGGCAAGACACCATGAGTGCCAAACGCAAGCAGTTGAAAATGAAATCCCAGCAGCCAGAAGTGGGTGGCATGTGGGAGATCAGAAGCTGCAGCTTTTGACTGCAGCCCAGGGAGCCAACCAGCCCTCATGGGAGGCTCAGCACCTGCCCGAGGCCACCAGCTGCAGGTGGAAGGTATTTCATTCTAACACTTGTAAGTGCACAGAGCTTGGGATAAGGAGACAAAGGCACCTGCCTTTCAACTCAAAATTCGCTTTCAGAGATGTGTCAAGTAAAAGGCAGTGTGCCAAGGAAAAACTGCCCGGAATGGGCAGGACAGAGATAAGGGAACTGCCCACAGCAATCCTGGGGACCAGTTAGGGAATCTCAGCGAGAGGTCAGGCGTGTTTCAACATTTCACTGAAGCAACAGAAGAGGGAGCTCTGTGAAGTGAGAAACTAACCTGCTTTGTTCTCATAGTTTAGGAGGACAAATTTCACATTAAAACGAATGACCCAAGAAAGTCGTGGGGTGTGGTGGAACACACCTGCTCTCCCTGCACTCAGGCATGAGGATCATGATATTGAGGCCAGCCTGGGCTATCTAGTAAGACCCTGTCTCTAAAAAAAGAAAGAAAAGTCAACATCAAGCCCTGGGATGCAAAGATAGTGGAAAAAAAGAACTTGGAATAGAATAATGTCCATATATGCAATGAACATATTCCAGAAGGATGTGCTCACAAATTATGAAAACGAATTTCAAAATGAATTGAGAGACATTAAAAAAATTATATAAGACATGAAGCCATAATTAGAATGTTTGGAGATAATAGGACAACTCAGGAAAGAATTGAAAATAAAAGAAAAAATTTCAGAAATGAAGACAAAACTAGGGACCAAAAAAGGACTAAAAACAGAAAACTGGGGCTGGAGAGACGGCTCGGCAGTTGAGAGCACTGACTGCTCTTGCAGAGGACCCAGTTTGGTTCCCAGCACCCACATGGCGGCTACGAACCGTCCTTAACTCCAGTTCCAGGGGAAGCCGCCTTCTGACCTCCGCAGCATCGCACGACATGGATGCACTCGCATACATGCAGGCAATATACTCATACACATAAAACAAAACAAAACAGAAAATGCCTTCCAAGAAATGGAATTGATAATAAAATAATAACAAGGCTTCAAGAAAAAGCACCATATGTTGAGGTAGACAAAGATGGAACAAATAATTAGGAGATCTCTCTCTCTCTCTCTCTCTCTCTCTCTCTCTCTCTCTCCCTCCCTCCCTCCCTCACACACACACACACACACACACAAAATGAAAGAAGGGAACTAACCTAGTAAAAAAATCTAAGAAAACATTCCTGAAATTCAAATATGAAGCTCACTGTGGACAGGGCACATTGCACACTGGAAGTGGAGACATCATGACATCGAGAAAAGGGAAAAGAGCCCATGATTTATGGGGAAAGTTTCACATGACACTTCTTGTCCTAGTTTGTTTCTCCATTGCTGTGACAAAACACTCTGACCACTACCAACTTGGGGAGGAAAGGGTTTATTCAGCTTACATCTCCCAGGTCACAGTTCATTAGGGAGCCCAAGGTAGGAACTCAGTGCAGGAACCTGGAGGCAGGAGCTGGAGCACAGGCCATGGAGGAACGCTGCTTACTGACTTGTTCCCCCTGGCCCTGCTCAGCCTGCTTTTCTTATGCAACACAGGCCCACCTGCCCAGGGGTGGCACCACCCACAGTGGGCTGGGCCCTCCCACATCACTCATCAAGAAGATGCCCTTCAGACATGGCCACAGGCCAGTCCAGTGAAGGCAGTTCCCCAATTGAAGCTCCCTCAACCCAGGTGTGTCAGATTGACACTAAAGCTATCCAGCACAATTCCCAACAGCATCACTTATTGGAGAGAAAAAAAGTAAATTGATATATTTGTAAAACATGAGAAAGTGAGCCAAAGATTTTATATCCAGCCAAACTGGCTTCCAAATATTAAAGGACACTGTTGTGGTTGGAATAGAAAATGTCCTCCTTGGCTTCTATATTTAAACACTCGATTCCCAGTTTGTGGTACTGTTTGGAGAGGTTATGGAGCCTTTAGGAGATAGAGCCTTGCTGGAGGAAGTATGTCACTGGGATGTACTTTGAGGATTTATAGCCTCACCCTCACTTCCTGTGTACAGATGAAAATGTAACCTTCCACCTTCCTGCTCTGGCTCCTTGCCCCACCTTTATGGACATCTCGCCCTCTAGGACTCTATTAGTCACTTTTCTGTTGTGATAGAAACACTGACCAAAGCAACTTTCAGAAGGAAGAGTTTATTTATTTAGTTTATGGGTCCAGGTTCCAGAGGGATTAGCATCCTAAATGGCTGGGAGGGGTGGTGGCAGGTGGTGGCTGGAGCAGGAGCAGAAAGCAGAGGCTCACATCTTCAAGCAGACACAGGAATTAAAGAGTGACTGAAAATCCAGCGGAGTTTAAGAACTCTCCAAGCCCTCCCCTCAGTACATGCTTCCTCCAGCAAGGCCACAACCTTCTAAGACCTCCCGAAACAGTGCCGCCAACTGGGGACAAATACTTTGAGCGTATAGGGGACATTCTCAAACCACCACAAGGGCCATAAGCCAGAATAAACTCTTCTTAAGTTGATTTGGTCATGGTATTTTATCACAGCAATAGCAATAATAACTAATATAAGCACAGACAGTGATCAGTGTGCAAGAACTCAGGAAGTAGCTCTCTCACAAGATTTTTTAATGTGTATCAGTGTTTTGCCTGCATGTATGTAAGTCCAGCATGTGCATGTCTGCTGTCCCCAGAGGCCAGAAGAGGACAGTAGATTTCTTGGAATTGGAGTTACTGATGGTTGTTAGCCACTATGTGGGTTCTGGCAACCTATTCCTAGTCCCCTGGAAGAGCAAGCAGTCTCTTAGCCGCCGAGTCACCCTTCCAGCCCCAGTTTTCCTCTTGTCTTTGAAGTCCTGTGACAGGACACCACGGGTGGGTGGTTTATAAAGAACAGAACTTGATATGTGGTTGACATATGAGATCAGGCGACATGGTTGGTTCTGGTGAGGACCCTCTCCCCATTTGTCTAGTACTGACATCTTGTGTCCTGATGTGGGGAGTCAGAGGAAGCAAGCTCTTCTGATTACTCTAAGGACACTAATCCCCTTTGTGGGGGCTTCATTGTGTGACCTCCTCTACTCATAATTACCTGCCAAAAGCCCCACCTTCTACCATCACATTGGGGATTACGGTTTTAACATGAGTTCTGGGAGGACCCAGGTATTTAGTCCGTAACAGCTCCCATGACCTCTTCCTAAGGAATTGAGTAGAAAATACTTTGTAGACAGCTGGGGTGAAGAGATCAACATAGGGGCTGGAGAGGTAGTGCAGTGGTTAAGAACACTGACTGTTCTTGCAGAAGACCCGGGTTTGAATCCCAGCACCCACATGGTAGCTAACAACTGTCCGTAACTCCAGTTCCAGGGCATCCGACAGTCTCTTCTGTCCTCTGTGGGCATTGCACGACACGGGTGCACTTAACTACACTCAGGCAATACATGCATACATATAACTTAAAAATAAAATATTTTAAAAAGAGAGATCAACATAAAATTAGTTAAGGACCTGGGGGCTGGGGCGATGGCTCACTGGTTAAAGCATTGGCTGTTCTTGCAGAGGACCCAGGTTCAAGTCCCAACACCCACATGGTGACTAACAACTGTTCATAACTCCAGTTCCAGGGCATCTGCGCCCTCTTCTGACCTCCATGGGCATTGTATGACATGGGTACACCTACACACATGTAGGCAATATACTCATACACATAAAATAACAATAGTAAAAATTTTTAAAAAGTTAAAAATCCAGCAGTTACTTGTAGATCTATGAAGGACTAAGAGGTGTGGACACACCTGCTGTCATGCCGTCACCGCACCATTTCCATGATGGCAGTTAGTACCTAGCGAGGTAGTGTTAAGGCTGTTGAAGTGAACAGAGGTGATGACATTGCTGTTTACAAGCTGTTCCCCTCTTCCATCATTTGCGTGGCAGAGTGAGAGCCTTTGGACACAGATCTGCTGGCGCTTGCTCTACGGCTTCCAGCCTCTGAAGACCTAGCAATGTTTGCTGTGTGTAAATTACCTGATGCAGGTGTTTTATTAGAATGGGAGGATCAGACCGAGGCACAGAAGATAAACCAGGTCGCAATACAAGGAAATCTGGACGATAGTATTCCCTCTGGTTCAGGGTCCAGGACTCAGAATGGAAAGGAGATTCTGAGGCGAAGCAGTCAAGACTGCATGGTACTGAATCCCACTGAGCGAGGTGGTGCACAGCTTTAGTCCCAGCACTCGGGAGGCAGAGGCACGTGGATCTCTGTGAGATCAAAGCCAGCTTGCCCTGCATAGAGAATTTCAGGCCAGCTGGGACTACAGGGATACCCTGTCTCAAAAAATGTTTTTTGAATGCCCCAATTCTTTCTTTTTGAAATAAGAAAGTATGAGATTTATTTTGGATTTTAAAGGAGCCTATAGTTAACAGAGAATGGATTTTTCGAAAAACTTAAAAAAAATTATTTTTATTTTATGTGTATGTATGTATTGCTTGTATGTATATAAGTGCATCCGTGTCCTGCAATGCCCATGGAGGACAAAAGAGAGCTTTGGATCCCCTAGACCTGGAGTTAGGGATGGTTGTTAGTTGCCATGTGGGTGCTGAGATTTGAACCCAGGTCCTCTGCAAGAACAGCCAGTGGTCTTAACTGAGCCATGTTTCCAGCCCCCAGGCTATGGTTTTTTTTTTTTTTTTTTTTTTTTTTAAATGAAACATAGAACTTTTAAAATGTTGGGTGTTTTTTTTTTTTTATTTTTATTTTTTTTTGAGGCAGGGTCTCCCTGTAGCCCCAGCTGGCTGGGAACTCACTGTGTAGACCAGGCTGGCTGCAACTCACAGAAATCCACCTGCCTCTGTCTCCCAAGTGCTGGGATTAAAGGTGAGTGCCACCATGCCCAGCAGAATTTTTGAAGGTTGTATTTTTAAAGTTGAATTTTATTTTATATTGTGATAACATGAGATCATGCAGATCAGAAAGGAAAGGGTGTAGTTTAATAGTGATGTGTTATGTGTCCAGTTGACCAGGGGTGGGGAGATTGTCCGCTTAGTTGACCAGGGGTGGGGGATTCTCCACTTAGTTTTTGTCAACTTGACATCTACAAAGAGGGAATCTCAACAGAGGAATTTCCTCCACCATATTTGCCTGTGGGCACATCTATGGGATTGGTTCCTAATTGATGCAGGAGGCTGCAGAAAACTGTGGGTGATGTCATCTCTGGGCAGGTTCACCTGGGCTGTATGCAAAAGGTCCCTGACCATGAATCTGGAAGCAAGTTTTCCTCCATGGCTCATGTCTGTGTTTCTGCTTGAGTTCTTTCCCTGGCTTCCCTCAATGATCACCAGGATTTGCAAGGTGAAATAAGCCCTTTCCTTCACCCTCCCCCCTACATAGCATACAACTCAAACCAACCCAAACCACATAATACTGAATCTGAACAGAAAGTCTCTAAATAGATTTGTGATGTGTTTTCATCTTTGCTATTTTCTTGTTTATTTCTTTTAAGCTAGGGTCTCATGTAGCACAGGCTAGTCTCAGACTTGCTGAGGATGATCTTGAACTGCTGATCCTCTTGTCTCCATGTTCCAAGTGCTGGGATTATAGGCGTGCACCACCATACCTGGTATTGTTGTTTTGATTTTACATTTTTATTTATTGTGTATGTGTGGGGGCTTATATGTGCAGTGGCACACGTGTGGATGTCACATGGCTTTCAGTTCGCTCTTTGTAACATGTGAGTCCCAGTGATTGTTGTCAGGCTTGGTGGCAAGCCTGTATCTGCTGAACCATCTTGCCAGCCCCCCATGTATTGCTTTATTTATTTATTTTTTATTATTTTATGTGAATGAATGTATTGCGTACATGTATGTAAGTGTACCCATGTCATACAATGCCCCCAGGGGTCAGAAGAGGGCGCTGGAGCCCCTGGAACTGGAGTTATGGACAGTTGTTAGCTGCCATGTGGGTGCTGAGAACCAAACTCGGGTCTTCTGCAAGAGCAGCCAGTGCTCTTAGCTGCCGAGCCATCTCTCCAGTCCCCCTATGTATTGCTGTTCATTGCTCCATTTAAATTTAGTTTTTACACTTAAACATAAAGATGAAAATCCCAAATCCTCACATCAGTGGCATCACCTAGATTGTCCAGTGCAAAGTCCTTGATGCAGCTCTGCGGGGCTTGTGCTCTTATCTTCAGAAAGGAGTCTGGTGAGGAGTCACCAGACCAAGTGCGGCTATCTCACAGCAGACCACACAGAAACTTCTAGTCTTCAGAAAATTCTGAGACCTCTTAAAAGAGCTCAGAACTTCCTCTTGGCCAAAGATGGGACAATTTGACCTTCAAAAGTAATTGCCAGCCTCATCATCACCGTTTAGATGCAAGACTGAAAATGATATTAAAAGGAAGTGATCACCTGGGGAGAATTCTTGGGAACAAATTTATTATCTTGAAAATTAGAAAACAAAGGAAAAGCATTCATACTTATTGTTATATGAATGATGACCTGGATTCCACGTAGAGAGTGAGGAGCAGAGTTTGTTTATAAACTCCTCCAGCCATAAGATGAAAGTGTGGAATTAGAAGGCCACCTTTTGGCAACCCCCGGTGCTGGAGTCAGGCATTTAGTAACAGTGGTGCTTTGGATCCTGCCAACGTGCTTCCTAATGTGCCTCAGACACCGCTTACAGTCCTGAGAAAGGGCTCCAGCCTGGGTCTGCACATGGGCTCAACTGAGCTGTCAACTTTAAGGAATATGATACAGGGACCCGTGCTGACCTCCCCCAGAGTTTGCAGTTAACAGCATCAGACTTAGACACCTGCAGGCAAGGAGCCTGATTTCTTCAGCAGGTCATTCATGAAGAAAGGTGTAGACCTGGAGCCTATGGCTTAGACCCAGAGAATTAAAAGATACTAAAAAGTTTAAGAGACTTAAGACTAGTGTTTAGAGAAGCACATTTAGGTAATGGTCTTTTCAGAAGGCAAAGAGGCAACTGTCACAGGATGATTGTTAGTTTGGAGGAAGTGGGTTTTGATTAAGGGGCATACATAAGAGCTTCTGGGGTACCTACACCTCTCTCTCTCTCTCTCTCTCTCTCTCTCTCTCTCTCTCTCT
>NW_008360311.1:5363819-5372819 GCF_000622305.1 Nannospalax galili
TGTGTGTTTGTGGGGGGGGTGTGTTTTTTTTTAGGGGCGGATATATAAGCGTGTCGGGGACACACACCTCTCTCTCTCTCTCTCTCTCTCTCTCTCTCTCTCTCTCTCTCTCTCTCTCTGCTGTCTTCCCATTTCTACAGGGCTATCGCTTTTATTGGCATATTTGTGCACTTTAGACAAAGGCTGCCTGTCCCCAAGGTATTTACCTCTGCTATTGGCCGGTAAATAGAAACATGTATAGCGCCTGCGATGTGAAAGATCCCTCTTTGATGGTGCTCTTGTCCAGTGTGCAATCTGCACAGCATTTTGAAATGGCCATAGGTCTCTCCGTTGGTTCAAGTTCATCCCCATTCAGTGTTATTAAGGACAGGGATTTTTTTTCTCCCAAACATTTTGTTCTTTGAGGAATTTTACTTCAGTGCAATTGTGTAATCTAGTGGGACAGAGCAGCGCTCTGTTAGCTAATATTTCTCTTGTTCGTTGTAGTACATGGCATCCCTGAGGTAGAATTAAGCATTTCCTGAGAAGTTACGCAGTGCTGGAAATGAAGAGGGCTGCTTGGCAGCTGAGGCAGGACACTGGATGGCTCCGCATCCCTACTGTGGCTGGCACAATTTGGGCTCTGGTCTGGAACTTGGTTCAGATTCAGGGAGTAGACCTGAGTTAGTAAGAGTTCAGAGGGTTGTGATGGAAGTCAAAATGCCAGTTTACTAGGTTTTTTTTTTTTTTTAATAGGAATAGTAACGGCTAGATGGACCATCCCCTCCCTACTCAGCAGGTACCTGTACAGCAGAGGGAGGTACCTGATCCTAATCGTCTGTGACATCCTCATCACACTCTGGTCCACCCATCTCCCCTCTAGGGAGAAGCCTGCCAGCTGGACCAAAACACTTGTGTCAACCGTGTCAGCATCCTGCCACACACACCCAGATGCTTGCTCCCCCCGCCCCATCTTCCCAGGCTCCACACAGAGGAGGAAGGGAACATCTTCAACTAGTGAGCAGAGTGCTAGGGTCAACCCTGTGATCTGTGGCTTGACAGATGAAGCACCCAGCTCACCTCCCGTGAAAAGAACTCCAGGTAAATGAATCCAACAAACATGGACACCAAGAGGACCCATGGCGGAGCCTGAGCTGAAGGAGCTTGGCAGATGAACAGGGACACGTTCAAACAGAGGGCCGGGATGTAACTCAGTGATGGAGCACTTGTCTGACGTGTAAAGCTGTATCGTCAAAACCCAGAACCACAAAGCAAAACAAATAGGGAAGTTTACAAAAACAAAAGGGCAAATGTAGCTCAGTGGCAGAGTGCTTGCCTGTCATGTACAGGGTACCCAGGTCCAATCACCAGCATAGCTAAAAGAAGAAAAGCTGATTAGGTGGTGTGACTGAACAGAGAAAGCCTAAGTGAATTTCAGGCCAGGCATGGTGGTTAATGCATATAATTCTAGAACTGATGAGGCTGAGACAGGTGAATCAGGCATTTAAGGTCATCCTTGGCTACATGGCAAGCTTGAGGCTAGCCTGGAATACATGAGACCTTGTCTAATATAAAATAATAAAATAAATTTCAATTTAACCTGTGTCTGGACCATCTCAAACTTCAAATTTCAGATGACTACATTTCTGTATAAATAAAGTTTTATTGAGTTTTATTTGGTTTCCCTGAATTGTTGTGTGACAAGACTGAACTGCACTTGAACCCAGTCCTTGAGCTTTGCTGTGTTGGCTCAGCACTACAGAGTCCTATTGGATGCTTCTTTACCCCGTAGAAACTTTTCTGTATTTAGAGAAATGGCAGAAACTTCCAATGAGAGCACCAAGTCCCAGGGAACAGTCTCCCCACCCCTCTCTTGCTGGCAAGGGCTGTGTTGTGAGGTCGGTGGGGTCCGACTGGCTTTGGGTTGTAGGTTTGTCTGTCTTCTGTGCTGGCTGCAACATGGATGTCACTGCTGCCCTGGACTCTCACAGTCCTGCCTGGCCATGGTGGTCTGAAGCCCGCTGTGCTCCCTGAGTCCCTCAGTCACGAGGCCACTGGATCATCCTCTCATTCCTGGCACTACATCTGGAAACAATACCTGAAATTAAAAAGTTCTTTCCATCCTGGAAATTTGAACAAACCTTTAGAACTCAAATGTGAGTCTGACAGCAAAAGAATTGACCTGGCGAGCTGGATGCTCAAAAAGATTTCAAAGCCCCGTCCCTTAAATAAATTGGACTCAAAATGGAAATAATTTATGTGTATTTTGAATTTAAAAGAATTTTGTAAAGAAAAAAAATTCTTCCATGAGTTTTTCGTTTAATTGCCTGGCAGGGAGGAAATCCCAACACAACAGTGTGGCAGTGGGGCGTGAAAAGCAGCAAGCGAAGCGGATTCATGAAGCCCATAAATAAAAATGAAACTCATCTCATTGTCCAAACTGAGCGGAAAGGCACCATCTCTCCCAGTTCTGGTAGATGGCAGCATGGGGTACCCTCAGAGGAGACGTCTTTCCATTTTAATAAGGCAGACAATGGGCGTAACGTAACTGAGGGATTTCTCAAAAAGGGACTTCATTTCGCCAGACCTGACCAAGGAGACGTGCTGTGTGCCTGCTCCCTGGGGAAATGCACCCTTCCACAAAGGACTGCAACCGATGCAGATTCAAACTGGGCCCAGGTGAGCATTTCCTGCAAGTGAAAGTAGTCAAAAGAGTGAGATTTGAGGGTCAGGGTGACAGCCAGGGTCAGGGTGACAGCGAGGGTCAGGGTGAGAGCGAGGGTCAGGGTGACAGCCAGGGTCAGGGTGAGAGCGAGGGTCAGGGTGACAGCCAGGGTCAGGGTGAGAGCGAGGGTCAGGGTGACAGCCAGGGTCAGGGTGAGAGCGAGGGTCAGGGTGACAGCCAGGGTCAGGGTGAGAGCGAGGGTCAGGGTGACAGCCAGGGTCAGGGTGAGAGCGAGGGTCAGGGTGACAGCCAGGGTCAGGGTGAGAGCGAGGGTCAGGGTGACAGCCAGGGTCAGGGTGAGAGCGAGGGTCAGGGTGACAGCCAGGGTCAGGGTGAGAGCGAGGGTCAGGGTGACAGCCAGGGTCAGGGTGAGAGCGAGGGTCAGGGTGACAGCCAGGGTCAGGGTGAGAGCGAGGGTCAGGGTGACAGCCAGGGTCAGGGTGAGAGCGAGGGTCAGGGTGACAGCCAGGGTCAGGGTGAGAGCGAGGGTCAGGGTGACAGCCAGGGTCAGGGTGAGAGCGAGGGTCAGGGTGACAGCCAGGGTCAGGGTGAGAGCGAGGGTCAGGGTGACAGCCAGGGTCAGGGTGAGAGCGAGGGTCAGGGTGACAGCCAGGGTCAGGGTGACAGCGAGGGTCAGGGTGACAGCCAGGGTCAGGGTGACAGCGAGGGTCAGGGTGACAGCGAGTGTGAGGGTGACAGCCAGGGTCAGGGTGACAGTGAGGGTCAGGGTGACAGCAAGGGTCAGGGTGACAGCGAGGGTCAGGGTGACAGCCAGAGTCAGGGTGACAGCAAGGGTCAGGGTGAGAATGAGGACCAGGGTGACAGCCATATCAAGTAAGAGAATATTTTCATACTTTGGGACTGTAGAGGTGGC
Source organism: Nannospalax galili (assembly GCF_000622305.1). NCBI lineage: Eukaryota > Metazoa > Chordata > Mammalia > Rodentia > Spalacidae > Nannospalax > Nannospalax galili. The sequence continues at coordinate 5,367,398 of NW_008360311.1, forward strand.
CAGGCCTTCCTTGTTCTCCACTAGAGTTTCCTGGAAGACTTTGTTCTGTGCACAGGAAGCTGGTGGGTGGAGGTGAGTGCTGATGGCGAACGACGTCACAGCAGGTGAGACCGGTGTCTGCCCCTGAACGGAAGGGTGTTCTCCTTGCTTCTTGGTAGCTTTGTGTCTCGGACATAGGTGTGGACGTTTCCAAACCCCTTTCCTCTAGTGTTCTGGCTGTCTTTCCATACCCGAGTCCTACGTTTTATTTGATTTTAAGAGGTTTGGGATGGTCCATTTTCAGTCTCTTGCTAGGTCTTGTGGCAAGGACAGCTGTCAGGTTGGTTGGTTCAAATTAAAAGTGGCCGGTCTTGGATTGAGTGGGCTGGGGGAGGGGCGGGGGCCTCAGCAGAGGAGCAAACCACTGGTCATTCACTAAATACTTGACCACACATCTCATCCTGCTCATCTGCTAGACACTGTGTATGACAGGTTAGGCTTGGGCTCGTCTCTTCATGACCCCACAGCAAGTGGCCAGGATTCACCTTTTCCTTCCACTCCTCCCAGCAGCACCTAGGACGCCCCAAGAAACATTTAATCTAAATAAAATGTACAAATTTGCTTGCATAGCCCAGACCTCAAAATCAGAATTCTCCTCCTTCCCTCTGGAGTGTTGTGGTCATAGGTCTATACCACCAACACCCTTACTCAAAACAAGTTAGTTTTTTTTTTTTTTTTTGATAAGTTAGTTTTCCAAAATTATTTAAAAAATTTTTAAACACATTTATTTTGTGTGCATATATGCATATATGTATGTGCCAAGGCCCACATATGGAGGTCAGAGGACGATTTGCAGAAGTTGGTTCTCTCCTTCCACCACGTGGGTTCCAGGGATTGAACTCAGTCATCAGGCTTGGTGGTAGACCCTGTTACCCAGTGGGTGCTCATCATACCTGTCACAAACAGAAGTCTGAAGTTACCATGTGGCCTCCAGGGCATCTGGGAAATGCACTATAGCGATGAAAAGACCACATTGTGGATTATAGGTATGCGCCACCATGGCACCTGTGTCCTTTGTGCCAAGGTTCTTATTGGGCCACTTTTTAACCTCTAAATCGACAGCTAAAATTGAATGCTTGTGCTATGTGCAGCAAGATGTTCCAAAGTCTCCACACATTGTAGAGAGATAAAAATCTATGCACATCAGGTCATGTGGTTAATAGTTTTGTGGTGAGAACTCTCCCTCCATCCTCTTGACACTTTGTATGAGATATTAACAGCATATCATGTCAGAATATGATCTAGCTTCCATGTGGATTTATGTTTTTTTTAAAGTTTTTTATTAAATTTTTGTGTATTTCATACAGATCATCTCAAACAATCTTAATCATCTTTATACCCCCAGCCCCACTGGCACCCTTCCATAGCCCCCCCAGAGCCCATATACTCTGTCATCCCTGTTAAGGCCCACTGTGTCAAGTCAGTGTTCCTAGACGTTCCCCAGTGCAAGTCCATCCACTGAGGTCTAGTCAACATATCCAGAGTCCCTTGTTTTAGGGAGAACAGCTCTTCTTCACCTAGCAGCAATCAGTTGCCAATATTTCTTCAGGTTAAGATGGGGTCTGCTGTTCATTTATTTCCCCAGTTCCATGCTGGGATTTTGCCTGCCTGAGTTTGCATGGGACCTGTGTATGCTGACACCATTGCCATAGAATCATATGAGCAGATTTCCAGGAGCTTGTAGGACTCCATTTCCATATGGTCCTGCACCTCCTCCCTGGCTCTTACGATCTTTCTGCCCCCTCTTCCAAGATGGTCTCTGAGCCTTGGGTGGGTGAAGTTTAATAAAGGGGTCCTGTCTAAGGACCAGCGTTCAGCAGATTCTTGATCTCTATGCTTTTGCCACTTGTGACCTTTTGTGTTCCTGGCCTTCTGCTCAATGAAGGAGCTTCATTATTGAGAACTGAGTCCTTAGTGTCCTCTTCTTTATCCCTGTTCTATGTTCCATGAGCCTTAGGTGTAAAGGTTGCGTTATAGATGTGTCGCTTAGGCCTGGGAAATTCATAGATGATGTCCGTGTGTGACCAGTTGTGGTACTTGGTAACAGTCTCCAACTGTTGCAAAATGAGCTTCTTTGATGAGTGGTGACTGGGATATTTGTCTGTAAATATAAGGATCTATATTTTTCACATAGTAAGAAATCACACAAGTCTATGTGACAGCCTTGAGGTTTCTCTGAGATCCAGGACCACGCCAGCCATGTGCATAAGATCCAGGGCCACGCCAGCCATGTGCATAAGATCCAGGGCCACGCCAGCCATGTGCATAAGATCCAGGACCACGCCAGCCATGTGCATAAGATCCAGGACCACGCCAGCCATGTGCATAAGATCCAGGGCCACGCCAGCCATGTGCATAAGATCCAGGACCACGCCAGTATGTATTTTTTCCAAATAGAAAAAATACCCAAACGTGTATGTGACACCTTGGGGATTTCTCTGAGACCCAGGCCCCCGCCAGCCATGTGCATAAGATCCAGGACCACGCCAGCCATGTGCATAAGATCCAGGGCCACGCCAGCCATGTGCATAAGATCCAGGACCATGCCAGCCATGTGCATTGGTTATGTTACAGACCATGCTTGAGTTCCTCCCATTGCCTGGAGCTTTTAGTCCAATTAAGAAGCTGTTGATGCCCCCAAGATAAAAGTGCCACCACTGCACCAATGTCATATGCTGTGCTGGCTGTTGACGTGGCTATTTGGTCTTGAAGCTGGTGTTGGACCATCGACTGATGTTTTTCCTTGGCAGCTTCATAGCGCTCTCTAAAGCTATGAGAGCTGACTTCAGGAGAAGTCGTTTCAGGTCAGTTGCAGCTCTACTGTTCCAAACCCTATGTCCAAAGTATGTCCTGTCTTCAGCAGTAAGGTCTTACGTTCAAGTTCTGGCAGGCAATCCAGGACTGTGGCAATAGCCTGTGTAATTCTGGGAGTCTCTTGGACCACCCTGGCCAACAATTCAAAGGAAGGTTTCTCCTGTCTGGCACTGTTTCTCGTTATGTAGCCTTTAACTATACACATGGACTCATGTAGAGATACTGTATGTGTAATTTGTCATTAGGTTGTTGGACTAATATGATTTCCTCTGCTTTTTAAAAACTAGCTAGGCATTATTATCTCTCCTTGCTCACCATCTAACCTTCCGCCATGGCTTCCCCATTTAAAGTGTCCCCATTTTCCCCATTTCTCCCTGATAACACAAATCTCCTGTGGTCCCACCTCTCTTGAGTTCCTTCTTTCCCTTTCCCCCAGGTTCCTTGTGTGACCCTCTCCCCCATTTAAATAACCCTTTTTATTCATTTTATTTATTTCTCCCTTAGTAACACTTGTCTCCTACTGTTCTCTCTCAGATTCCTTCTTTCTCTTTACCTCCCTGGTTCCTTTTCATTATTCTGGTTTCTGCAGTTCTGTCTGGATACATACTCACCTAAAAGGATTTGGGTATAGGATCCACATATAAGGGAGAACATACTCAGTTTGTTTTTCTGAGTCTGTGTTACTTCACTTAGTATAACAGTTTCTAGTTCCATCCATTTACCCGCAAATCTCATAATTTCATTTTTCTTTACTGCTGAGTAGAACTCCAGTGTGTAAATGTACCACATTTTCATTATACACTTGTCAATTGAGGGACACTTAGGTTGCTTCCATCTCTTAGCTATTGTGAAAAGAGCAGCAACAAACATGGATGTACAAGTGTCTCTGCAATAGGACGAGTTCTTTGGGTATATGCCAAGGAGTGGTATATCTGGATCAAATTGTACGTTCATTTGTAGTTTTTTAAGAGTTCTCCACACTGCTTTCCATAGGGGTTGAACAAGCTTGCAGTCCCACCAGCAGTGGATGAGCGTTCCCCTTTCCCCACATCCCCTCCAACATTTGGTATCATTTGTTCTCTTGATCTTAGCCAGTCTGACTGGGGTAAGATGAAATCTTAAAGTGGTTTCAATTTGCATTTCTATAATTACTAATAATATTGAACACCCTTTAAGATGCTTCTTAGCCATCTTTATTTCTTCTTTTGAGAACCCTCTGTTCAGCTCCTTAGCCCATCTTTTAATTGGGTTACTTGCTTTCTTGATTCTCTGTTTTTTGAGTTCTTCGTGTATTCTGGATGTTAAACCTGTCAGATGTGTCGCTGGTGAAGATTTTCTCCCACTCTGGGGTTTCTCTTCACTTCCTTGGTTTTTTCTTTCGCTGTAGAGAAACTTCTTAGTTTGATGAGGTCCCATTTGTTGATTCTTGACCTTAACTCCTGAGCAACTGCTGTCCGATTTAGAAAATCCTTTCCTACCCCTATATCTTGTAGGTTTTTGCTATTGTTTTCTTCTAACAGTTTCAGGCTTCAGATTGAGGTCTTTATCCATTTGGAGTTGATTTTTGTGAAAGATAAAAGATAAAGGTCTAGTTTTATTCTTCTATAGGTGGAGATTTAGTTTTGCCAGCACCATTTGCTGAACATGCTGTCTTTCCTCCAGTGAATATTCTTGGTCCCTTTGTCAAATATCAGGTGGCTGAAATTGCATGTACTCATATTTGGGCCTTCAATTTTGTTTCATTGTTCTATGGGTCTGTTGTTGTGCCAGTACCATGTTGTTTTTATGACTATAGCTCTGTAATACAGTTTAACATCTGATATGGTAATCCCCAGAGCATTACTCCTAGTGCTCAGGGCTGCTTTGGCTATCCGAGGTCTTTCATGCTCCCGTATGAATCTGAGGATTTTTTTTCCAATTCTGTGAAAAATATCATGGGGATTTTGGTTGGCATTGCATTGAATCTATAAACGGCTTTTGGTAGGAAGGTCATTTTCACAATGTTAATTCTTCCAATCCAAGAGCATGGGAGGTTCTTCCATCTTCTGATGTTTTCCAATCTTCCTCAAATCTCTTCCTTTAAAGATTTATAATTTTCATAGTAGAGCTCTTTAATACCTTTGGTCAGGTTTATTCTGAGATATTTTAATTCTGAGATATTTAATTTAATTTAATTTAACTAACTTATTTATTTTTTTGATGCTATTGTGAAAGGGAGGGTTTCCATGTACTTTTTCTCCAATTGCTTGTTACTGGTATATAGAAAGGCTACTGATTTTTGTAGATTGATTTTATAACATGCCACTTTACTGAAAGTCTTAATTATTTCTAGGAGTTTTCTGGTAGAATTTTTGGCATCTCTTAGATATAATATATCATCTGCAAAAAGGGATAAATTGACCTCTTCTTTTGCAATTAGTACTCCTTTAATTTCCTGCTCTTGTCTTATTGCTCTAGCAAGAGTTTCAAGGACTATGGTGAAAAGGAGTGGAGATAGTAGACATCCTTGTCTGGTTCCTGATTTTAATGGGAATGCTTCCAGTTTTTCTCCATTTGTATGATGTTGGCT
>NW_008360311.1:5372969-5374882 GCF_000622305.1 Nannospalax galili
TTTGCCTTTGAGTCCGTTTATATGATTTGTGACATTTATGGACTTTTGTATAGTGAACCATCCCTGCATCCCTGGAATAAAGCTGACTTGATCATGGTGGATGATCTTTTTGATGTGTGTCCATATGCAGTTTGCAAGTATTTTGTTGAGAATTTTTGTATCTCTGTTCATTAAGGATATGGGTCTATAGTTTTCTTTTTTGCTTGTTATCTTTACCACGTTTTGGTATTCGAGTAATGCTGGCTTTATAGAAGGAATTTGGAAGTTCTCCCTCTGTTTCTTGTTTCTGTATTTTTGAATAAATTATTATTGGATATAGATCTTCTTTAAATGTCTGTCAGAATTCTGCTGTGAATCCATCTGGGCATGGGTTTTTTTTTTTTTTTTAGTTGGGAGGTTTTGCATTACTGTTTCAATTTCCGTGTATGTTATGGGTCTGTTTAAGCTGTTGATCTCTTCTTGGTTTAGCTTTGGTGATTCCCATAATTTTAGATACAGATCAATTTCTTTTAGGTTTTCAAATTTAATAGGATGTAGGTTTTTAAAGCATTCCCTTATAATGTTCTGGATCTTTTTGTTTTCTGTTGTGATGTTTCCTCTTACATCTCTGATTTTGTACTCAGACCAACCCAATTCTTCAGTCTAGTTTCCTAGAGCCTTCACAACCTGCCCCTATCCCTAACTTGCCTTTGTATACCTGAGACTAGCCTTCTACCCTGGCTGTCCCCAAGCCCAACTTGCCTGGGATTCCTGAGACCAGCCTCCTTCCCTGACTGCCTGAGATTGCTTGAATCCTACCTCCACCCAGCAAGCCTCCTAAATTGTACTGTGCCTACTGACTAAAGGGACACAGACTTTAGGAGGAAGCCTGAAAGTATCTGATCCTCATCCAACTTGGGCCTCTGTGGGAATTCCTGAGCAGCTGGACTAAAACCATCAGGTCCCTCCAATATAAAATCAAAAGAGAGGACCTGAAGCCTAGACCAACCAGCTTTTCATATCCAGTAAGAAAATGACAAAGGCACATCAAGTATACAAACAGAAACAGACTGAAACTCAACAAAGGAAGGCTTGAGTCTCACACCAGAATCAGAAACAACAAAAGAAGTCTATATGTCAAAGTCACAATAAAAAAAATAACATGAAGAACCCAAATAATATGCTCCCACCAAGCACCAACAGTCCCACAGACGAAGTGTGTGAATTGTACAATGAGAACCTCCTAGAGATAACCCAGGACACAGAATTCAGAAGAACAATCATAAACATGAGAAAAGAATTCAGTGAATTTAAAGAACACACAAAGAAATCAAAGAACTGAAGGAAGATAGGGATAAACTGAGTGAATTCACAAAAGAATTAGAAATATTGAAGAATGCTCAGGCTGAAATGAAGAAGGAAGTGAAATACTCAGTAAGCCAGTTAGAAAGGACAAGGGAGAGCCTCACCAATAGAATGAATGAAATGGAAAACAGGATATCAAGATTTGAGGATAAAGTTGATGAATTGCACCTCTCAAGCAAAGATTATGAAAAATTTAAGAAAACACAGGAATGGAATATGCAGGAACTGTGTGACACCATAAAAAGACCAAACTTACAAATCATAGGCATAGAGGAAGGAGAAGAATCTCAGGCTAATGGTATGGACCAGATCTTCAAAAGGGCTGTAGAAGAAAGTTTCCCAAAATTAAAGAAAGGCATGCCCATACAAATACAAGAAGCATACAGAACACCAAACAGACAGGACCAGAAAAGAAACTCTCCACGGCACATCATAGTAAAAACACTAAATATACAAAACAAAGGGACAATACTGAAAGCTGCAAAAGAGAAACAACAAGCCACTTATAAGGGAAAACCCATCAGGATTACAGCTGACTTTTCAGTGCAAACTATGAAAGCCAGAAGAGC
>NW_008360311.1:5375009-5417127 GCF_000622305.1 Nannospalax galili
GAAAGAATTCATGTCCACAAAACCAGGCCTTCAGAGAGTTCTTGAAGCAATACAAAAAGCAGAAGAAAGGAATGACTATATACAAGAAACAGAAATAAACTAAATGAAAGTATAACTGTAGAAACACACAGACTAATAATGCAAACAGAAATCAAAATAACAGGATTCAACACATATCTTTTAATAATAACTTTAAATATCAATGGACTGAACTCCCCAGTTAAAAGACAGGCTAGTTGAATAGATTAAGAAACCAAGAACCATCTTTTTGTTGTCTGCAAGAAACCCATCTCACCTTCAAGGACAGGCAGCACCTTAAGGTGAAAGGATGGAAAAAGTATTCCAAGCAAATGATACTAAGAAAAAAGCAGGAGTTGTGATTTTAATATCTAACAAAATAGACTTCAAACTAAAACTAATCAGAAGAGATAGAGAGGACCTCTTAATTCTGATCAAAGGTACAATTGACCAAGAATTATATTACAATCATGAACATGTATGCACCAAACTCTGGTGCACCCAACTTCATAAAACGAGATTTTAAAAAAGAAATTATTATTTTTATTTTATGTGTATGCGTGTATTGCCTGCATGTAGGTAAGAGCACCCGTGTTGTGCAATGCCTGTGGAGGGCAAAAGAGGCTGTCAGAATCGGACAAAATAGACTTTAAACTGAAACTCACAAGAAGAGACAAAGAAGGCTATTTCATTCTGATCAAAGGAACAATCAATCAAGAAGATATTACAATCATGAACATTTATTCACCAAACTCTGGTGCACCCAACTTCATAAAATCAGTATTATAGGACTTTAAGACACAGATTAATCCCTACTTACTAATAGTAGGGGACTTCAACTGTCTCCATTAAACAGGTCAATTGGACAAAGAATAAACAGAAAGACACCTGAATTAAATAATACCATACATCAAACGGGCCTAATAGACATCTACCAAATATTTCACTCAAGCACTAAAGTATATACTTTCTATTCAGCACCCCATGGAACTTTCTCCCAAATTAACCACATAGTGGGACATAAAACAAGCCTCAACAAATATAAACAATTGAAATAATTCCATGCATTCTACCAGACCACAATGCAATAAGGCTTAAAATCAACACCAGAAGAAACCTTCTAAGAAAATTAGGTATATTAATGTATAAAGAGCTCATAAACAGGTGAAGAGCTAATATACTGAAATGGGGAAGATTGACAATTTTATTTCTGAGGTCTTGAATTATAAGAACAACCACTTGAATCCTTTTTTGTTTTCAACATTGTATTGAAAGTCTTAGCTAGAAATATCAGGTAAAAGAAAAGTATTCCTGGAACTAAATGAAAAGGAGAATACAACACAGCAAAACGTCTTGGACACTTTAAAAGAAGTCCTTAGAGGGAAGTTTATAGCTCTAAGTGCCTACTAATAAAAGACATCCAAATTGGAAAAGAAGATGACAAAGCATCACTGTTTGAAAATATAAAGGTCTTATAGATAGAAAACCTCTAGTATTCCACACCACAAAAGAAAAAAATAACTGTTAGAACCAGAAGCGAATATATCAAAAGTAAATGATTCTAAATAAAGTATCTCATTTGTATTTGGTGTACGATCTAGTTTCCTTTGTGTTGTTTGTCCTCTTCTGACTTCCAAGGGCATTTCACGACATGGGTGCACTTACCTACATGCAGGCAATACGCTCATACACATAAAATATCAATAAATCCAAGAGCTGGTTCTTTGAAAAGGATTTCTTTTTTTCTTTAAAAAAATACTTATTATTTCTATTTTATGTGTGTGAGTATATTGCCTGCATGTATGTAAGTGCACCCATGTCATGCCCATGGAGGTCAGAAGACGGCATTAGATTCTCCGGAAATGGAGTTACGGACAGTTGTTAGCTGTCATCTGGGTTCTGGGAATGGAACCCGGGCCCTCTGCAAGAGCAGCCAGTGCTCCTAACCACTGAGCCATCCCTCCAGCCCTTCATGTGGATCTCTTGACCCTCCTTGTTCTGCCTAACTGAGATTTTATGTTCTTTGGGTCAACATGATTAGACAGTGGAGAAGAGGCTTCCTGTCAGGAGGGAGCTGTTCCTGTGGGCACAGTCCTCCAATACTGTTCTGCATTTCCCTTCTGATTTTCTGTTTACTATGGAGTCTTCTGTTTAATAAGTAGGCCCTTTCTCCTAAACATGGTAGTATTGGGAATATCACCCAGATAGGGGACTGAGAACTCTAAATTCTAGAACCAGTATCTGTCTCCATCATTATTTACTAGGAAGTCATTATGCTGGGTTTTTTGGTCAGTTACATGTGAAAAGTTACCACTAAGAAAACCTAGCCTCTGAATTGGAAGACGAGGGACAGTCTGGAGCTTGTTGCTTTGCCCTATCTGTGCACTGACCCCAAGGCATCTTCTCAGAGGCCCCTCACATTTCAGATCAGTCCCTATCACCCTCCACTCAAGGATGAGACCATCTATCAGACTGGTAATGATTGGGTTTTAAAGATTTTATGTCTTTCTCCTTTGTGATGGTTACAACTGATAGTCAACTTGATCTCTGGGCATGTCTGTGAGGGAGTTTCTAGAATGGTTTGATTGAGATAGGAAGCCCTATCCTAAATGTAGGCAGCACCATCCCACAGGCTGGGGTGCTAGACTGAATAAAAAGGAGAAAATGAGGACCAGGTCTTATCTTCCATCCTGACTGTGGATGCCATGTGGTCAGCTGCCTCATCTGCCACCGTGCCTTCCCCACCATGATGGACTGTACCCTGGAGCCCTGAGTCAAGCCCTCCCTATGGTTGCTTTTGTCACAGCCAGTGAGAAAGGTGACTGATATACCCTCCCTACCTCCCTGGGAAGGACAAGCCTTTTCTAAAAGGAAGCCAAGCGGAAGGAGGCAGATTACAAAATGCTAACAACTATGAAGGGACAAAGGGAGACCTCAGCCTCTGGAAGGGTGACCCGGGCTCTTATTCTAATTTGCCTGGGTAGATTTAAGCAGTACCTCTCTGACCAATGAGGCCTCCCCTGCCATGTTCCCTACACATAGGGAATCAAAAAAAGAGACTCACCCTTAAAATCAGGCTAACCTCTTCTTTGAGTAACTCTGACATGGATGAGGGAAAAACCCAGAAGGAAAAAAATTTGAAAAGTTTACTTCAGGTTGAGAATTTCTAATTCCACCACTTTTGTGTGTGTGTTGTTGTTTGATAGACAGGACAGCATCTCCTCATTATTATGGAAAATATAGGGTTGGTGGTAATTACCATCTGAATAGGAAAGGGGGCAGAAGTGGGCATAGCCTGCACTGGCCTTTCTTTGACAAGGTATAACTTTCTTCTGAATTTCTGTGTTAATTAATGCTTATTTAAAAACCACTTTAATTGGTAGTAAACACCTCAACTTTTTGTACTCATTAAAATGCAGCCATTGATGTGTGATGGATTTTTTTTAAAAGCTTAATTAACTTTCCTTCTGTATATATAACCTATAATAACGACAAACATATTGGGAAAAAATTACCCCTGCTTTCCCCCTCTCCCCCATCATAAAGACACGTCGCTGTGGATGCTTCACTTTGTTAGGGCCAGATGCCATTCATGTGGCATTTTGGAGAAGAGTAGGGTGGCAGAAAAATCAAAGCTTTTCAGTCCTTGGTCATTTCTATACCATGTACATGTCTACTGGAGAAACAGGCTATTTTTTTAAGTTAAAAAAAAAAGTTTAAAGTAAGTAGCACCCTAGATGAACTCAAGTTCATCTTGAGTTGAATATCTTAAATATCTAAATATCTTAAGTATTTTCTACAAAAATAGTGGATATTGAAGATGTTCTTAGAAACCATTTGGGGGGGTTGGTTATAATCGAGTGGGAATTGAGGTAGGTGTGGCTGTGCTTTTCATTAAAGGGTATGATTCCTATGGAGAATCTAAAACTGCTTTGGGGAAACTTTGGAAAATGAGAAGTATGCCCTTACCGTGACACTCACCGTGATGGTGATGGTTGTGATCTTTCATAATTCCCTTTACATTCTTTGTCAGTTTGGGGCACAAAATTGCAAAGCATTGAAATCACAGCAGGGGGTGACAAAAATCAAGCAGGACACCGTTACCGACTTCATTCAGTACGCCAAGGCAGGAGATCCTGAGAGAGCGCTTTGCGGAAGACCAAGAAAAGTGAGCTTAGGCTCTGCTGGTTTGGTTGGGCTCTGCAGGTGGCGAGAGATGGTTCTTGGAAGAGTCAGGCTTTCTTCTGTCTTATCACAGTGTAGCTTTTTCTTTCATGTCCTGTGTGTCCGTGAGCATCTTGAGGCAGAATAGGCCATGTCCACCCCAAGGAGACCCTCCTAAAATCAGGGGTCTATTAACATTTCCTCCTGGAGGGAGGAGGGAAGTTCATGAGCCACAGAAATCTCACAGGGCTTTTACACAACCCTTACGTGGCTCCTCTCCTTCCCATGATGATATAAGACATAAACAGTTGCCTGGGATGAGACTATTCAGTGGTGGCCAGACATGCTGGAGGTGTCCTGCCTTTGGGTCAGCCGTGTTCCTGCGAGTAACCCCAATAAGCTTAGTGGGGTTGGACTTGGACGAAATCCTTTCTTTGGTCTGCTATCTGGGATGAATAGAAGCTTTTTTATGTTTCTCCAGGAAAAGTCACACGATACCATCCTTGGGTGTGAAATCTGGGCTCTGTCTGGAAGTGTGAGAGAAACAGATGCAGAAGCCAAGTCACATAAGGACCACAGAGGGACATTGCCAGTCATAGGGGTGCAAACATCTCCTGAAATATGAATTACCAAGTTTTTAATATATTTAAGATTCAGATGTTCCCATGATTAAATTTTCATCTATATATTTGACACCATTTTGATCATAAAACTAATTGATAGAGGCTAAGTGCTGTGGTTTGAATGTGAAACGTCCCCCATAGGCTCACGTGCTTCAACACTTGGTCTCCAGTTGTTGGTGCTGTTGTGTAAGGTTATGGAACCTTTAGGAGGAAGTGGGACCCTGGAGGGTGGGCCTTGAGGCTTTCTAGCCCTCCCCACTTCCTGTTCACTCCTTGCTTCCTGCGTGTGGATGCAGTGTGACCAGCCAGCCAGCCTCCCTGCCTGCTACCCGGCCACGCCTACTGTGATGGAGTGTGTGCCTATAGAACCACAAACCAAAGTGAATCCTGCCTCCTTGAAGTAGTTTTTGTCAGGGTATTTTATCAGAGCAACAAGGAAAGAAACGAACGTGGCAAGGCATCCAGACTGTGTTCTAAGGATAACCTTTGATTGTGATTTTTTTTTTTTTATGGTCTTTTTGAGGCAGGGTCTCCCTGTAGCCCTAGCTGGCTTGGTTCGCTATGGAGACCAGGCTGGCTTTGAACTCACAGAGATCTGCCTGCCTCTGCCTCCCGAGTGCTGGGATTAAAGTCGTGCACCACCATGCCTGGCTTGATTGTGAATTTTTATCTTTCCTTTCTAGTTTAGTGATGCCAATCTGACTTTGACCAAGGATCAAACTATAAATCCACTAAGTTTGGGTGTCATCTTCATTGCACATATATTAAAAAAAACTATTGTGAGGACATATTGCCAGGGAGAAGTTAAAGTTTAGGAAGAGGCAGAGGAGAAGAAGCGGGTCTCAAGAGGGCACAGAGCCGGTGGGAGGAGGAAGTTGAGCTGCAGCACATACTGGGACCAGATCACGACAAACTGCTAGAGGTGTCGGAAGAGAGTTCTGTGTTTGGATTTTATAACGTCCAGATTTTTGTTATAATTGCTCCCCTTTTTATGTTTTCATTATTTTTTGGCTTGAATCCACAGCTTCATACAGCTAAGCAGGTATTCTATCACTGTGTTATATCCCCAGCTTAAAACAATGTTTTATTCTGAGATGAGTTTTGTTAAATTGCTCAAGCAGTCCTTGAACTTGTGACCTTCCTGCCTCAGACTCCAGAGGATGTCAGAGGATAGGCCTATACCACCAGGGGCCCCGCCTCCTAAGGTGTAAGACCGAGCAACACCAGAGTTTTCCCTTCTTCCAAAATAAAAATGTGGATCATTGAATGTTTTGGAAACTTTGAACAGTTTGATTCTACAGTGTTGGCCATGACAGATCTGACTTCTGCCGGGCAAAAAATTTCCATCAAAGCCTAAAACATGAAGTTTCCTGGAGTAGCTGATAGTTTTTCTCATAATCTCAGTGTCTCACATACCTTGTGTCTAGAGCTGCGGTTACCAAAGGTTATAAAACAGACAGACTAGAAGGGTCTCTCCAAGGATTACCAAGAGGGAAGAGTGAGGGCTTGGGAGCCCCAGATATAGATATCCTGTCAATGTGGAATGGCATGGGGCTTGTAGGATGTCTTGGCGGGGGGCATGAATCTGACTGGGCATTACATTAACTTCAGAATTTTTTAATATATATTTTGTATTATCATATAGTGCATCTTGATCATATGTAGAACCCCCTCTATCTGCACCCTTTATCCTGTGTTTTAGTTGGTTTGTTTTGAGACAGGGTCTCTGTAGTCCCAGTTAGCCTAGAACTCATGATGTAGACCAGGCTGTCCTCAATCTCATAGAGTTCTGCCTGCCTCTGCCTCCCAAGTGCTGGGATTAAATGTGTGTGCCACCATGTGGGCTCCCTCAGATTTTTAAAGGCAGTTCTCCTGGCCTGCATTTTATCTGCGTCTTTGAGTCTGAGTAACTACCCACCTTTTTCTTTCTTCTTCAGTTCCACTGACATGAATTTCCCAGCCCTTTGACTTGTCAGATGTTAACTGGGAATTCTGGCTTCTCTATGGGAGCGCTCAAGTGGGGTCACAGTGTTTTCCAACGTGCTTGGTGACAGTAGCTTATTTTAAATTTTTTAAAATTGATTTTTATTTTTAAAAATTTATGTGTATGTGTTTGTGTGAGTGTATGCCACCTGTGTGCAGGTGTCTGTGGAGGCCAGGAGAGAGAATCAGATCCTCTGGAGCTGGAGTTACGGGTGGTTGTGAGCTGCCTGATGTGGATACCGGGGCTTAAACTTGTGTCCTCTGGAAGAGCAAGTGCTCTTTTTAAAAAAGATTTTATTTTTATTTGTGTGTGTGTGTGTGTGTGTGTGCATATGCACACATGCCTATGCCTGAGGAGGCCAGAAGAGGGCGTCAAAGCCCCTAGAGCAGGAGTTATAAGCATTTGTGAGCCACCCAGTGTGGGTGCTGGGCCCCCAACTCAGGTGCTCTGCCAGAGCTCTTAACCTCTGGGCCATCTCTTCAGGCCCAGTAGCAGCTTATACTTACATATATTACATCCACTGGACTATTGACCTATTGAATACAAGTATCAATACTGCTGGAAAACTGCTAGCATCTCTGGCCCTACCCAGTCTCCCCAAATAGGATTGCATATTTGACAAGCTCTCCAGGTGACGTGCACAGTTTCTAGAAGTCCTGGTGCCTTTTCTGCTTCACCTTCCCCAGCACTGTGTGGCAATGTTGGTGTGACTGCGTGCTGGGGAAGTGCTTATGGGCTGACTGTTGGCCATCGCCTTAGGTCTTCAGCAAGCCTGATGGGAGGACTTGCCACACGTTTATCTCCACATCACTCTGGGAAAGGAGGAAGAGGGAGATGAAAAGTCTTTGCTTTTGGAAGCCGGTGGCAGTAGCTGTTGTTCCTGTCAGTTCATTTTAGATTTGAGAGTGCCTCATTTCTTAGGCAGTACTTCCAGCATGATGCTGACCTGGGTGTTAGGGAAGATCCCATGTCTGCAAGGATGGTTGGACTTCTCGGCCTCTGGGGCCAGCCTGCTCTCCCTGGTGCTTCAGGGGATGTCTCCAAGGACTGGAGCTTTCCTATGCATGGCCCATGCTCTCGCCGTGTTTACCCTGGTGAAGGCAGGCACAGGAGATGCCCAAATCCTGGAGCCTAGCATCTTCTCCACCTTGTGGAATGACTTTCAAGATCCCTTCTCCTCGGGAGTTCAAATAAGTTAACTTGAAGATAATAGCTTTATGTTATAAAAGGTTCTATAAGTAATTTAACAACAAGACTCTGGATGGTGTTTTATAATACGTTTTAATTATCAGTATATCCCCGCTGAGCACCGATGATCTTTGCTCAGGACCCATCTAGAAGGTGTAGGCAATTGAGTCAGAGTTTCCCACACCACAAAATGTACCCTGGATACACCCTGGCGTGATTAAAATCACCAACCCACCTACGTAAATTTATTTTTCTAGCCAAATTTCCCCCTAACTTTAAACAAGATCTATTCATTGAAGGGAATTTTTGTGTGTGTGTGTCTTTTTGAGACAGGGTCTCCCTGTAGCTCCAGCTGGTCTGGAACTCACTGTGTAGACCAGGCTGGCCTTGAGCTCACAGAGATCCTCCTGCCTCTGCCTCCCCAGTGCTGGGATTAAAGGCATGTGCCACCACGCCTGGCATGAAGGGAATTAAAAAAATTATTTTTATTTTATAAGTATATTGCTTGCATGCATGTAAGTGCACCCATGTCATGCAATGCCCATGGAGGTCAGAAGAGGGCATCAGATTCCCCTGGAACTGGAGTTACAGATGGTTGTTAGCCACTATGTGGTGCTGGGAATCGAACCCAGGTCCTGTGCAAGAGCAACCAGTGCTCTTAACCACTGAGCCATCTTTCCAGCTATGATTGAAGGGAATTTTTCAAATGTAAAAATTTTCAAAGAAATAAAAATCACCACTCAGATATTTACTTTATCATCTTTTCCTTCTAGTTTTTTCTTTGCATACTATGGACTTTGTATAAATCGAGCTCATTATGTCCAGTAAATTTACATCTTTTTGTCCTATGCTACAAGCATTTCTGCCAGGTACCAAGCATTCTTTGAAAATGCTGCTTTGCTTAACATAGACTGTCTTGTTATATGGATGGTGTGTGTTTGTTTTTGGTGATTCATTTTTTTCATTGATTACTTACACAGTTTCCAACTTTTACCATTACAAGTGATAGCACAGTCACTTTCCTGGGACCTTTCCTTAGGAAATAATCTGAGATTCGGGCAAAATCAAGTTGGAATTTAGGCCTAGGACTCCTGTTGTTGTGGATTTGTAGAACCAGTATCTAGAATAAGGTCCATTTTTCTCTGGCTTCTGAGGACCATTTCTTTGAAGAGTGAATGTCAAATTCCCAATGGTTGAGTGTTCTGCTTGGCTCATTTTAACTCAGAGGAAGGGAGGTGCTGCCTGTGAGTAAGAAGAGGCATCAGAATGGGGCAGGGGAAGAGCTGGGGTCCAGTTAGATGCTGATCAAGATTTCTTCTGTTTCAGATGAGGGTAGACCCCACTGAGCTGGATGTATTATAAATTTCCTAGTAATGGATTTCTCTGTCCATCGTTCCTTCTGCTAACCAGCTTCTTCCTCCAGAGTGTCTGTCCTGTCTGTATCCTCTTTTCTATGGCAGCTGATTTGCTCTTCCATCAACTGTCTTGACTCTGTATTTCTGAGAATCTGGTCTCTTCAGAGATGAGTATTCTTTAAGAGCTGATGGACCACATTCATTATGTATGAGTCATGACAATCTGGGTAATGCTACGTAATAAATGATACCGAAGTGTCAGTGCCTTTGCTTAACCATGTTGTTTTCCTGGTGGGCAGCTGTTCTAAGTGGAGTGTGGCCTCAGCAATCCAGTCAGCATAGATGCTGTGGCAGCTTAATATTAAGATATGATTTTGCAAGGAAAAGCTTATTTTGGCTCCTAGTTTCAGCCTGGTTGCTTTGGGGCTATGATTACATGGGACCTCATGGCAGAAGCCCATGGTAGAGGAGGAGCCATCACCTCATGGTGGCTAGGATTTGAAAGAGAGTGAGAAGGGAAGGGCCCGAGTCTTCGTATCTCCTTCAGGGAACTGTCTTCAATGACCTAACTTCCTTGCAGGAGTCTCTGCCTTCCACATGCTCAAGCACCTCCCAGTAACCACGGGGAGGACCAGCCTTTAACGCATGGGCTGGATTCTAGATCTATGCTGTGTCCCCTGGTCAAAGGTGGGTGCATAGAAACCTGAGTGTTATCTTAAGTACCTCAACCTGGAAGTGACACGCAGCCTTTTTGTAAATATTAAGTCTGGCCCCACCTCATGGTGTCAGGGTTCAAGAAATTGGACGCTTTCTGTGTCCAGAAAAGAAGGAAACCTGGACATACTGATGACAATTTTGCTTACCTGAATTTGACAAATATCTTAAAATATATTCCAAACACAGTAATTAGAGAAAAACACCATTATTAACGATGTGCAAACAGTTGTGGTAAATAGGAGTCACAGGAGCATCCCTTATACAGGCTGTATGTTTCAGACTGGATTTGTTGTTTACAAATACCCAAAGCTGTTCCCTGCATGATGAAAACAACTGCATCAAATTAACCTGATGTCGCTAGGAAATTTGGAAGTAGGTGGGTGGGGGGGGGTGGTCTGCCTGTATTTTCAGATAGCAAGTATTGCTTAAAGGGAACATGTTAGGATTTAGCCAGTTGTGAGGGGCTAGCAAGGAGCTTTCACTTTTTGTGCCATACTTACTGGGTCAACAGTGGGTGGCCAGGGACTCTGCTGCTGGACTGAAGATTCTAAGGCAGCATTTGGGCTCAACATGGAAGGCTATAGTGATTCCTCAAATAAGCAAATAACTTAGGAGTACTTACTAAATAGTAGTACCCCTAAGTTATTTGGAGTAAATTGTACCAAATGCTGATGCTTCCAGCAGTGTGCTAATGGTAATATCCTTTGGAGGATACCATTGGTGGGTTAGAGAGTCCTCCCCCCACCAGCTCCTCAGCCTATGCAAAGGCCCTTAACACCAGCTCTGAGCAACAGAAGTTGGTGCTAATCTTCTGTTTCGAACATGGGGTGTTAGTAGGAAGGATGTGGGATTTGAAATATTTCCCTCCTCATGATGAATCTGGAAGGAGTGATCACCTGCTTCTTCCTTCAAGAGGAACCTGGAGGTTTGAGGAGACTTGTCTCCTTTGACATTTCCCCAAGTGGGAATGGTATCAGTGCTCCTCTGTTCTTCTACATAGGTTTAGACCATTAAAAAGTTATTTTACTTTGTGTGTGTGTGTGTGTGTGTGTGTGTGTGTGTGTGTTGTGTAGGTATGTGCATGTGAGTGCAGGTGCCCATACAGGCCAGAAGAGGGCATCGGATCCCCCAAAACTGGAATTACAGTGGGTTCTGGGAACCAAACTCAGGTCCTCTGTAAGAGCAGTACTCATTCCTAACTGCTGAACCATCTCTCCAGACCCAAACAATTTTCAAACCCACTACAGATCAATTGTTTCTCCAGTTCTTTCAGTAGCAGTAATGAAATGACCAGAAGAATCTCCAAACTCATACATTCAGCCTGGGCCCAGGGTTGGCGTCTCCACAGAAGATGCATTCTACACATAGAGGTGCAGCGGAGAGCAGTATGAACAGAAGAGCACACACAGCCACCTCTCCCTGCCGCCCCCCATCCAATGCTTTCCCTGGCTCAGCCAGCTTGCCATCTCTGTCTCCCCAGTCCCCATGCCTTCCCTGGATCCCCTGACACTCACCCTGAGGGTACAGCACTTGCTTAGAACCTTCTAGTATCTGCAGTGGGCAACAGGTCAAGGATGACACCAGCCTTGAGTGACAACAGGGCTGTATAGTGATTCAGGGCTATTGTCAAAGTTAAATAGAATGAAGAAAAAATGAATTTATTTCTAAAGAAAAATAAGAAATATTTTTTAGCAATCTTTCTTCTTATCTCTGTATGTGTAGAACAGATACGATAAGTCTAGTAACAGGTTGTATAAAACATTTTCTTTCTGGGAATCCAATGAGTATCTAGTATTTATAATTCTATTTAAATACAATCAGATCTGGCAATGGATTTTGAGACGGTGGTGCCTTTCTGCTAAATGATGCTTCAGACCTGCTATGAGAAACTTTCTGAAGTGGGCTGCTTGGTTAGCATAAGGGTCCCTTTGTTCTCATTATCTGAGTCTCTTAGCTGCGCGTGGAGAGAAAATCTGTTCTAACAGGAAAATTCTCAGCAACGAAATGACAAGTTAGAAAATCAGTCTCTCCTCAGATTTCCCTCCCTGCTCCACACTGGAGTCTTAACCTTGTGCATTAAGTCAACGTCTTCTTTTGCTCCGAGTTCATCTCTTAGCTAATTTGGGGATGTAGAAAACACTTGCTACAAAGTAAAACTGAACAATCCTGGGTCAGGTCCAAGTTTTCATAGAGTTGTTCACAGCAATTGGATAACCTCTCTGGTCAAGGGCAAAGACTGACGCCTGAGATCTGGTAGAGCAGAGTTCGTTAGAAGTCCAAGAAGAGACCGTGAGGGCTGATGAGATGGCTCAGTGGGTGAAGATCTTGCCGCCAAGCCTGACCACCTGAGTACCATCCCTGGGATGGATGCAATGGAAGGAGGGAATGTGGAGTTGGGTGATGTCCCACAGACACTGTCTCAGTTACTTTTCTTATTGCTGTGACAAGCTACTGGACAAAAGTAGCTTGAGGGAGGGAAGGGTTACTTTTGCCTCACAGTTCCTGGATGCATCGTGGTGGGGAAGTCTTGTAGAAGGAACTTGGCATCCGCAGAATGCAGACAGCAGGGTGCTGTGCTCAGCCTGCTTTCGACTTTTTCTTCAGTTTAGGAACCCAGCCTGTGAGGGATCACCTACATTTAGAGTGGATCTTTCCACCTCAGTTACCCAGGTCAGAAGCTTCTCCACAGACATGCCCAGAGGTTTATTCTATGATGATTCTAAGTCCAATCGAGTTGACAGGACTAACCATCACAGGTAATGTTTGAGTTTTAAGGACTCTGAGGTGTTAGCTGGGTATTTAAAAAGTGATCTTGAAGCTGGAGAGCTGGCTTGGGTTAAGAGCACTCGCTGCTCTTGCAGAGGACCCGGGTTTGGTTCCCAGCATCTACATGGTGGCTAACAACCATCTGTAGCTCAGTTCCAGGGGACCTGATGCCCTCTTCTGATCTCCTCGGGTACTGCACACCTTAGGCGCACTTTCATAAATGCAGGCAATGCACTTATAAACATAAAATAAAAATAATAATAAAAGGTGATCTGCTATCTAACCTCCCTGCATGTCAAAAACAATAGAGAAGATGGCAGAGTTCATAGGAACTTTGTGGGTTTTCTAGTCCCATTGTTGCTCTGGAGATGAAGCTGGCCTGACAGAGGATGAGCATGTCACACAAGACCAGGTTGCTGGTGATGCGCAGGACTAGAACTCAGCTTGGTTGCTACAAGATCTTGTCAACATTTTGGTCAGAATCATGACTGGCCACTTCTCACACCCCACATACCAGCCATCAGCAGACCCTGGGTTCCTCTTTCAGAGTACCCTATAAACCTGACCACATCTCACCCCCAAGCCTGTCCTCCTGTAGCCCACCGTGGCTGGTTGCAGTGATGGTCTAGTTAGTCACTTACAGTCTCTTCCCTACCTGAGGTCATTGATGCCCTTTTAAGTTGATCCAGCCTTCTTCTCTCTCTGCTCAAACATTTCCATGTCTACTCTCTGTCTGCGTGATACCAAGTGCACACCCATCTTTGTCAAGGTCATGCCATGGGATCAGCAGTTTCCCATCGGTAGATGAAAGGATAAATGGGATATTGTGCTGCATGCTTCATTGACAACTTGACACTCCTGGGAAGAGGGAACCTCAGTTGGGGAATTGTTCCAATCAGACTGGCCTGTGGGTGTGTGTGAGGCATTTTCTTGATTGGTGAGTGATATGGGAGGGCCCAGCCCACTGTGGGTGGTGATACTCCTGGGCAGGTGGTCATGGACTGTATAAGAAAGCAGGCAGAGCACAGGCCAGAGGAGGAAGCCCAAAAGCAGGGTTCTTAGTAGTATGTGCTTAAACTCCTGGCTCCAGGTTCCTGCCTTGAGTTCCTGCCCTGACCTCCCTGATTGTGTCTTGGAAGAGTAAGATGAAATAAACCATTCTTCCCCAAGTTGCTTTTGGTCAGTGTTTTATCACAACAATAGAAAGTAACTAGGATAGAAGTTGGTACCAGAGAATGTGTATTGCTATGACAGACCTGACCATGTTGTTTCTGGGAGGACTGTGGAAGTGTTTGGAACTTGGAGCTGGAAAAGCCATTGAGTGCTCAGAGCTTAGTGGGCTGCCCTGAGGGAACTTGGAAGATAACAATACTGACAAAAATACAGATGACAGAGGCCTGGCTTATGAGTTTCAGAAGGAGGTTTGAGAGTCCCTCAAAGACACATCAGGGCCATTTATGTGATATTTTGAATTTGGCAGTAAAACTTCTTGTCCTTTTCTAAGACAATGGATATTGGTCAGCTGGGGATGAAAAAAATCGACTGTGCTTAAGAAGAGATCAGTCTGATTGAGTTGAAATCTGGGAAGTATTTCCTCAGGGCCAGCATACAACCTGGGGTCTGAAGGGACCAAGGCTGCATCTCAAGCTGGAAGCAAAACTTGGTGACATGTAAGGGTCTCCCTTGTGGTACTGGCTTTGGCATCGTGAAAGCTGAGGGATTGAAGGGGTCATGGAGAGAAGCTGAGGCTTGGCACCATGTGAGGCCAGGAGAGGCCATTGGTGAAGATGCAGCCTCAGTAGCAGTGGAGACGTCACCATATTGGAGATGCCAGAATCATGGGATAACCACCAAGGACAGCGGCAGGTGTGGCGTGGAGCTGGCCTGAGCCTACTGAACTAGCCAAGTGCTGTGGACTGCAGAGCTGGAGAAGTGGAGCTGTCCAAACCTTTTGGAGCCCAGAAGATCATGAATGAATTTCAGACGTTGGACACTGAGCTCTTTACACTCTTTTGGTTTTGCTTTGATCTGATTGTGCCTCTTAGACTAAGAAGCATTTGTTTTTTATTTTACGGGAGCCCACAGTTAAGACTTCTTGATTTTTTTTTTTGTCTTTGAGACAGGGTTTCCCTGTAGTCCCAGCTGTCCGGGAACTTATGGCACCATGTGAGGCCAGGAGAGGCCATTGGTGAAGATGCAGCCTCAGTAGCAGTGGAGACGTCACCATATTGGAGATGCCAGAATCATGGGATAACCACCAAGGACAGCGGCAGGTGTGGCGTGGAGCTGGCCTGAGCCTACTGAACTAGCCAAGTGCTGTGGACTGCAGAGCTGGAGAAGTGGAGCTGTCCAAACCTTTTGGAGCCCAGAAGATCATGAATGAATTTCAGACGTTGGACACTGAGCTCTTTACACTCTTTTTGTTTTTGTTTGATCTGATTTTGCCTCTTAGACTAAGAAGCATTTGTTTTTTATTTTACGGGAGCCCCCAGGTTAAGACTTCTTGATTTTTTTTTTTGTCTTTGAGACAGGGTTTCCCTGTAGTCCCAGCTGTCCGGGAACTTACTATGTAGACCAGGCTGACCTTGAACTCACAGAGATCCACCTACCTCTGCCTCTGGAATGCTGGGATTAAAGGCGTGTGCCACTACACCTGGCTGACTTCTTGATTATTTTAAAGAGACACTGAGTTTTTAAAGTATTGGTGTTTTTAAGGACTATGGGGTGTCTAAAGTACTTTGTTTTATATTGTCATATTAACATTAACATGAGATCTTGGAGGCAAGAAATAGAAAAGTTATGATTTAATATTGATGCTTTTGTGTGTCAAAGGGTCAGTTGTACTGGATAGTTTCAAGTGATAATTTGACACACCTAGGAGGAGGGAAATTCAACTGGGGCATCTCTTCTATCAGGCTGGTCTTTAGCCATGCCTAGGAGGCATTTCCTTGATTATTGAATGAAGGAGCGCCCAGCTCAATGTGGGTTGCCTCTCCTGAGCAGGTTGTCCTGTGCTGTATGAGAAAGCAGGCTGAGCTCAGAGTAAAGAAGCAAGCCAGTAAGAAGTGTTCCTCTGTGGTCTGTGCCTTTGGTTCCTGCCTCCAGTTCGCACCCCGAGTTCCTGTCCTGGCTTCCCTCAATGATGAAGTGTGGTTGGGATTTATTAGCCACATAAACCATTTCTTCTACCAGTTGTTTTTGGCCAGAATGTTTTTATTTTTTGATTAAATTTTTTTTTATTTTTGATAATTTCAGACATGGTTATTGTATTTGCATATTTCCATCCTTCCCAGTCCCCACCAACCCCTCCCATGTCCCCGCAACTCCCTCTCAATTTCTTGTTCTTTTATTTGATTATTTTTACACACACACACACACACACACACACACACACACACCATACATATAATGCACTGAGTCCATTTAGTGGTGCTACTGTGTACCTATGTTTAGGGCTGCCCACTCAGGATTATATAACCATGCTAGGGAGCTGGTCCCTAGAGAAACTGATTCCCCCTTCCTCAGCATCCACTGATTGCCTGTAGCTCTTTATCTGGAGGTGGGATCCTGTGAAATTTTCCCCACCCATCTTGCATGTCAACTGGTTTTGTCACTGTTAAACTACCACACTGGGGAGATGTCATGGAGCAACTTCCCTATGACGTCTAGAACGCAGTAACTAGCAGCAGTCTGCCCTTGGTTCTTACATCCTTCCCTCCTCTGCCAGGATGTTCCCGGAGCCTTAGATGTAGAAGTTGCGTGGTAGATATATCACTTAGGGCTGGGCACAGTCACTTGTTCTCTGTGTCTGACCAGTTGTGGAACTTTTTAATAGTCTATCTATTGCAAAAAGAAACTTCATTGAGCAGTGAGAGTTGCATGTGTCTGTAACTATAACGACATGTATTTAGATTACAGTAAGAAGTTATGTTGATCCTGGTAAGTGGCAATGGTAGGTTCCTCCCTACGGTCTGTGACCTCTCCAGTCATGGCTATGTTTACAGTACCATACATGAATTCTCTCCCACTCAGCAGGTCTTAAGACAGTTAGGCAACTATTGATTACCCAAAGATAAAAATGCCACTGCTGCACCAATAGAGATAATCTTCTGGGCTGGTCATTGATGTGGCTTGTAGGCTTTACAGCTGGGTAGGAACACTGATTAGTTTTCTCCCTTGGATTGGTCAGAGTATTTTATCATGGCAATAGAGAAGCAAGCTAGGGCAGGTATATATACAAAATGGCATTTTATGCAGTTATAAAGAAGAATAAAATTTTGCTATTTGCAGGAAATGGATGGAACTGGAGACTGTCATGTTAAGCAAAATGAGGCAGATTCAGAAACACAGTTATCGCGTGGTTCCTGTCCTCCTCGGGATCGAGATTTATTTTTACAGTCACAGAAGTAGAAAGAGGAGAGCCATCCAGGAAGACGAGAGGGACCAGTGGGGCAAGAGAGAGTGAGGACGAGTACAGTCGGAATACGCTCCGTACGTGTACGAACACGTCATAATCAAACCCATTATTTTGTACAATTAACATGTTACTAAAAATGTCTAAGCAACAACCAGCAAACAAACAAAAAGCATGCAAGACCCCCTGACATTGTCAGGCCATTGTTGTGTTCCTGTTCAAGCTGTGGGGTCATCCTTCCCCTCCTCCTCCCTCACTCCAGGTCTCTGGCCTCCCGGTCCCTCAGGTGCTGCTCAAGGCCTTCACACTTCTTTCTGTCTTCTCCAGACACCTCACACCCTTCCCTTCTGTTTACGTGCCCCAAAGCACAGATTTGAGAGAGCTCCTTATCCATCACCTTTCCATACTAACTTTTCTTAATAGGAAAATTGCTCTGGTCCTGACCTTTCGCCTACTCTGGCATTTACCCACCTTCCTGCACTCGGTGCGCCCATGCTGCATTCTTGGTGTTTTCTGTGTATTCGCAGGCGTCCATACCTCTTTTGTTTGTAAGCACTGTTCCAACATTAACATGGAAAGCTGCAGCTAACTAGGTAATAAGCAAATGCATAGGTAACATTAATAAAGGAATAAATTATAGCATCTAGAAGTTTCCTTTAAGAATTTGTTTTAAAAACCAGGGACCTGGTGCTGGAGAGATGGCTCAGTGGTTAAGAGCACTGACTGCTCTTGCAGAGGACCTGGGTTAGAGTCCCAGCACCCACATGGTGGACAAACTGTCCTTAACTCCAGTCCCAGGGGAATCCGAAGCCCTCTTCTGACCTCCGCGGAATTGCACGACACAGGTGAACTCACATACATGTAGACAACACACTTGTACACATAAAATAAAAGTAATAAATAAAATCTTAAAAAAAAATCAAAGTGATTATCCAGGTGTGGTATCTCATACCTTCAGTCCCAGCACCTAGGAGGTGCGGAGGCTAGAGGAGCTCAAGTTCAAGGTCAGTTGGACTGGTTATGGAGTTTTAAGTCAGTCTGGTCTACAGAGTGGCACCCTGTCTTTCAAGCATCAAGCAAAGAAAAAAATCAGAATGTTTTGCCAGGTGGCCAGTCTCTAGCACGTCTGGCCTTTCTCAGCAGCATTTTCTGTCAGGCATGGACCTGAGCTGCCATCCTCCCTTGAAGCCATTTGCCAGGGTGAAGCCTCTTGCAGACAGTCAGTGACCATTTGAGGACCTGCACCTCAGTCCCCTGTTGGCTACATTCAGAATCTCAGGTCCCAGGTCCCCCCCCAACCAGTGTTGCACGCCCCACTTGCCCCACCCTCTATAGCCATTGTAGAAGAAAGACCTTACATGGGTGAAAGATGGTTGTTAGCTGCCATGTAGGTGCTGGGCACCAAATCCCGGTACTCTGCAAGAGTAGCCCATGGTCCTTACATCAAGGAAAAGGGGGCAAAAGAATGTAAGAACGAGGGGGACAAGACATCTGCAGCTGGCTAGTGCGTTCTTTTTTAAAGATGGGATCTCTCTAGCCCAGGCTGGCTTCTGGTTTTAATTTATTTTTTAAATTTATTTTTATCCTGTGTGTATATGTTTTGCCTGCATGTATGTAACTATACCACATGCATGCAATGCCTGAAGAGGACAGAAGACATGTCAAATTCCTTGAAACTGGAGTTACGGATGGTTGTTAGCCACCATGTGGGTGTTAGGAACCAAACCTGGGTCCTTTGCAAGAGCAGCCAGTGCTCTTAACTGCTGAGTCACCTCTCCAGCCCCTGGCTTTCAACTCTTGATCTCACCTCTCCCCAACCCCAGCTCCAAGTGCTGGGGTTCTGGGTGTGGGCCACCAACATGGCTTAGAAGTTTTTCTTTTTTGTTATATTTTACTTATTTTTATTTTATGTGTATGCGTGCTATGCCTGCATGTATGTAAGTGCACCCACGTCATGCAATGCCATCAGAGGTCAGAAGATGGCATCGGATCCCATGGGACTGGAGTTACAGATGATTGTTGGCTGCCATGTGGGTGCTGAGAAATGAACCGAATCCTCTGTGAGAGCAACCAGTGCTCTTAACCACTGAGCCCTCTCTCCAGCGCCCCCCAACAATTTTTTCTTTAATTCTAAGTTTGGAATCTAGGACTCTTTTCCTTAGGTAACTTCTGGATGACATGATCTTTTACTCCTATTTTGTGGTGAGAAGGCGGAGGAAGCTGCCGAACTGCTAGACATAGGGAGCACTTGGAATTCCCAGACGTGCAAGGGTGTGTGGTGGTCTGCAATGCGTGTGTTAGGAGCTGTAATGGCAAACCTGGCAAGGCCGTGACAATGATGTTAAGGGATGTGTGTCATATAGGCACATTCCTTTCTAAAGTTTGGAAGACATTCAAGCCCTAAAGATTTTAAAGTCTTAAGCCGGGCATGGTGGTACATACCTTTAGTCCCTGCGGAGGCAGGCAGATCTCAGTGAGTTCAAGGCCAGCCTGGTCTACATACTGAGTTCTAGGCCAGCTGGGGCTATAGGGAGACCCTGTCTCAAAAAGACCAAAAAAGAAAAAAGAATTTAAAGTCTTACTGACTGGCATCAGGAAAGGGATCTTCAGGTTGTGTGAAGTGAGGTGATAGTGTTCAACACAGCCTGGGGTGGTATTTCCAGGTGAGGGTAGAGAGCACAAACCTTCATGAGAGCTGACCCTGTACCCCAGGACAGGCTGGGGCAGGAACAGGCCAGTCTTCCTTCTCAGTGGGGCATAGGTGTCTGCTTGCAGAACCACTTGAGGTAACCCACTTGGCTTTCCTGATTCTGGGTTATTTTCCTTAATTTCAGGGTCAGCAGGCCTTAACTCATTTGGTGGCAACTGATCTGAGAAGCCGGCAGCTGGAGGTGATTCCCAGGTAGTGTGCACCGTCTTCGCTCCAGGTGTCTCCTCCGTTGCAGCCTGGACTTGGAGAAGGAGAAGGCAGTGCTGAGACTCCACACTTGCCTGAGCTGTTCAGCAGGGTGGAAGGTCCCTGCTGCCCAGGGTGCGGCATCCCCTCTGCAGTGTGAAAGCCAGCTGTCCCTCAGCTCTGATTGAAAGACGATGACCCTCCTCCCTGTCATCTCCCAGCGTCCCCAGCCCCTCCATGGGGGGACGGGGTAATGACGTCCAATTTCGTGCACTTCAGATCCATTAGTAGCAATTACCTTTCCTGAGGTGTTTTGAGTTAGTTTTAACATAGCATTCTTACAGTTGGGGGATAATGACAGTAATAACGTACACAACATTTTCAAGTCACTGTTTTTAGCCGCAATAACACCATTAGTAGGTCTATTTAACAGACGCATTTCATGCTAAAAGTTAAGGTGTTCCTGATTCCCTCCCTCCATCCAGAAACCCCCTTCACCGCTGTTTTATTCAATGGAGTTTTTTTTTCTTTTTAACTCCAAAGTTTCAGAGAGAATTTTTTCCCTTTTCTGAGTCTTCCTATCCAAACAGGAGGAGAATGTAATCTGTTTGACTTGGCATTATTAATTGTCTAACTGCTCTCATTTAGACGTTGCTTTCATGACGTGAAAGGCAACTACAGAATCCGAGCCCATCAAAATGGAAAATGCTTGTGTTTTACAAAAACACATTTGTGGTGTCTAAGAGAGATCTGCAGCCTGTCCAGGTGCCTTCAAGGCAGATTGACCATGTCTGAGCTTCCTGTGGAGAAAGCTATCAAAAGAGCGTGCATCTCCTCTAGTCAGCTGAGCTGAATGTGTTTTTAAATGAATAATCCAGAATAATATTGGTTTTTCTTGTGCTTTCTCTCCACTTCCTTCGCGAAGCCATATCTGTCCACCCCAGAGACCAGAGACCTCCTCTCTCAGGCCCAGTGTCCCTCTTTGGATGCTTCCCACCATCGTTCTTCTGCCCTGCCTAGTGCTCCTGTAGTGCAGTGCACAGCTGTGTTGCGTGGGATCTGCTTTGCACTAGGCATTACGTGCCTCATTCCTGGTGTGAGCGTGCTCACGGTGGCTGCCAGAGCACTACCATGCAGGTGGCTGAGGACAGCAGACTTACCTTCGGTAGTGGAAGGTGCTAGCTGAGGTGTCTCCCCCTGAGATGTGGGAGGATTCTTTTGTCCTTACCCTAGCTTCTGGCGGCCCTGATCCTTGACAGAGGTTGCTCCTCCCTGCTAGTTTACTCCCTCTGCCGGGGCCTCCTCCTGGGTTGCCTCTCTTCACATGGCTCTTCCTTATAAGCAGCCATAGACTCATTGGATCAAGGGTGGACCCCAAGACATCATCTTCATTTGACCATGTCAATAAAGACTGTATTTTCAAATCAGGTCACATTCACAGGGAGCAGAAATTAGATACTAGCATATTTGGGGAGGGATAACCCCCAAATTTAACCCTGCTGCAGTAAACAGGAAATCTCCGAAATTCCAGCCATGTGGGGAAACCTTGGCTTTGGACCAAGAATCCTTAGGTTTTTCCTTTTAAAAATTGTCCTGGGGCAAATGCATTAGTAGTACCCTGATCAGGGACCTGAGACGCCTACAGCATGTTTTCCCCTTTTTCCTTTCTCATATGTATGTGTGTGGTGTGCATGCTAGTTTATATGGTTGTTCACATGTACGTGGGCACTTGTGTGTGCAGGTGCCCCCCCCTCCTGCATGTGTAAGCCGGAGATTGACATTGGGAGCCTTTTTCAATCACTTTCAACCTATTCACTGAGGCAGGTTTCTCAGTTGAACCCAGAGCTCATCGAGAAGGCTACTTCGGCTGGCTGCTTGCTCAGGGGATCTCTTGTCTCCATCTTCCCAGTTCTGGGATCATAGGCCAGCCTCTGTACCCATCTGGAATTTAAATAAGTGCTGGGGTTCCAACTCTTATGGTTACCCTTGTTCAGAGGGCACTTTAACCACCAACCAATCTCCCTGGCCCCATTTCTCTCTTTTTAAAAGTTTCAAATTAAAATTATTTCAACTGATACGTAAGATCATAAAAATGAACATATTGGTGGGGCAATATGATGCTTTGATACATGTATGCATTGTGTAATGTTGAAATCAAGTCCAATATATCCATCTCAAATGGCTATCATTTTATGAAGAAAGCTTTCTGAAATTTTTATTATTTTTATTTTATGTGTATGAATGTATTGCCTGCATGTATGTAAATGCACCCATGTCATGCAATGCCCGTGGAAGTCAGAGGAGGGCATCGGATCCCCTGGAACTGGAGTTATCAATGGTTGTTAGCTACCATGTGGGTGATGAGAATTGAACCCAGGTCCTCTGCGTGAGCAGTCAGTGCTCTTAACTGCTGAGCCATCTCTCCAGCCCCAAAGAAAGCTTTCAAAATCCTTCTATCTCTGTGAAATGTTTGGTACACTGTCATCATTGCTGTAGTTTGGATCTTAAATCATTGTGTATACTTTGGATCCCCAAAGGCCCCTGTATTAAAGTCTTGGTCCCAAAGCAATCATGCTACTGGGAGGTAGTGGAACCTTTACCAAGTGGGACTTGGTGGGAGGAAATTAGGTCACTGGTGATATGACCTGAGTGCCAGTCTTTGCCCCAGCCCCTCACTCTTTGTCTGTGTGTGTGTGTGTGTGTGTCTGTGTGTGTCTGTGTGTGTGTGTGTGTGTGTGTCTTTTTATTTCTCGGTCTCTCTCTCTCTCTCTGTCTCTCTTTCTCATCTCTCTGTCTCTCTTTCTCTCTGTCTCTGTCTCTCTGTCTTTTGGTTTCCTGGCTGCCATCAGGGGCTCGTCATCTTGATCCTCTGTCTCTCCATAGGTGCAACATGGCAGAGCTGACCCACCATGCTGAGAGCTCTGAACCTGGGAGCCAAAATGAATCTCCCCTCTTTACCTGTAGACTCTTTCAGTGTTACAGTGGCAGGAAGCCGACTAACAGTTATGAGGTTCAGCCTATTGTGAAGCAGCACGGCAACCTCTAACTCCAATCCTACTGTCCTTCGGCACCCACTGTCACCCTTTC
Source organism: Nannospalax galili (assembly GCF_000622305.1). Lineage (NCBI taxonomy): Eukaryota > Metazoa > Chordata > Mammalia > Rodentia > Spalacidae > Nannospalax > Nannospalax galili. Next base: position 5,398,222 of record NW_008360311.1, read on the forward strand.
CCCGTCCAGTCCTGTACTGCAGCCCCCACTGTTACCCTTTCCCTATCTTGTTCTCCCCTCTACTAGCATGTTAAAAGCCAAGAAACCTTGCTACACTTAATTATGCAAAACATAGTTTTGGACATACTTTTCTTAGCATACATTCATTATACATAATAATGGGTTTCATTATGAAATATTTATGTAATTGGTTTTGGTCTTTTGAGACAGGGGCTCCCTGTAGCCCCAGCTGACCTGGAACTCTTTATGTAGACCAAGTTGGCCTTGAACTCACAGAGCTCCACCTGCCTCTGCCTCCCAGGTGCTGGGATTAAAGGCGTGTGCCACCACGCCCAACTGAAATATATACAATTATAAATATATAATCTACGTAATGTACTTTGATCATATTCACCTTTCATCGTCCTGTCCCCTTCCCACTTCCACTGGTCACTTTTTTCTTCCCAACTAGTCTACCCTCTGTTTTCTTGTGTGGGATTTGTGTGTGTGTGTGTGTGTGTGTGTGTGTGTTGTGTGTGTGTGTGTGTGATCCAAACTCACAAACTCATTTAAGGCTGCTTACAGGAGCATGGTAAAGGGTTATTTATAGGAGCATGGGCACTTTACCAGTGACTATCCTGCTGAAGAAAATCCCTCTCTCTCCCCCAGCAACCGTGGTTGCCTATAAACCCACAGGGTGGGGCAGGACCTCATGAGCCCCTCTTCCATGCATGACAGAACGTTGAAAGGCTCAGTCATGTGCAGGTCTTGTGCAGGTAATTGCAGCTGTTGTGAGTCCAGAGTGCATCAGCCACGTCATGCCTAGAAGACAGCATTCCACAGCTCACAACTCACTGTCATTGCTTTTGCCTCTTAACTTCCTTTGCTCCGTTATCTGAGACGTTCCCTGGGCCTTTGTGTGGGGAGGTTGTGATGGCTAATCTTGGTCGTCAGTTTGACGCACCTGGGTAAGCTGGAGCCTCACTGGAGTCATGAATCTCATCAGATGGGCCTGTGGGCATGTCTGTGGGGCATTTTCTTGATTGCTGATTGATGTAGGAGGGCCCAGCCCACTCACAGGGGTACCAGACCTAGGCAGGTGGGCCTGGACTGTATAGCCCGAATGTGAGCCTGAAGCAAGCTGGTAGGTAAGGAAGCATTCCTCCATGGTCTCTCCTTCAGATCCTGCCTCGAGTTCCTGCCTCAGGTTCCTGGCTTTCCTCAGTGATGGGCTGTAATCCGTAAGCCAAATAAACCCCTTCCCTTCCCAAGTTGATTTTGGTCAGTCTTTTTCCACAGCAACAGAAACCAAACTAGGGCAGAGGTGATATAGATGTCCCATTTAGAGCTGAATGTTCAACAATCACTTATCTAGCACTTTTTCCAGTTATGAGTCTGTGCAGTAACCATTGCCCACTGTGGGAAGAAGCCGCTATGTCAGTAGGAGTCCATGGGCATCAACACAAATTCAGAAGGCAGTTTGATGCGTCCAAAATGTCCATTAGCCAAATAACAGTAGTATCTTCCCCACAAGAGCCTATGACCTCCCCAGCCATAGGCTTTGGGCCAGATTTATGGTACTAGACATGAATTCTCTGCTGTGCAGTGGGCTTCAAATCTAATTTGAAAGTAGTTTGTTAGCCCCATAACAGCCATGCCGCTATTGTCCCACAGGGCACAACTTGCTCGGCAGGTCAGCAATATAGCATTCAGGGTCCAAGCTGAGCAACACCATTGCTGTCTTTTCTCCCCCAGCCACCTGCATAGCATCTTCCATTGCCACAAAAGCTAGTCAGCAGGGAGGAAACGAACTGCTCAGATCGAGACTGATTTCTCTGTGTCTACAGCTAAAGCCTGTGATGTCTTCAGCAATAGGGTCTTACCATCTAACAAAGCTTATTTGTAACCTTATTTTTTTTTAAATTTTATGCCAGATTTTTCTCCATTAATAGCAAGGAAAATACTCTGGGGGAATCAGACCTGCTGCATGCAGTTGGGGGAATACAGACCTGCTGGATGCGGCTGGGGGAATCAGACCCACTGGATTCGGCTGGCAGCATCTAAATTGCCCCAAATTAGGTTAGCAGGATAAAATTACTTTTTGTTTTGAATAGCTTGGAATGGGTGCCGAGGGAAAGCTTCTTTTAAAAACTCAGTTCTGAGTGATACTCAAATTTAGTCAAGAGTTGGATGAAACCCACCCTGTGAGGTGTGGAACAAGTATGTATCTTAAAATGCACAGAGCATAATTACTCTTTGAGACTAGTAATTCAGCTGGGAGTCTCAGTGAGGTCAGAAATCCCTTGAGCCATTCTACACTTTCAATCACGATGATTTTAAACGATGTGGTGAAATGCTGAGCTGCCTGGAGAAGACTTGCTTTTCTGTTTACTTTTCAAAGAACATAATGATGATAATTTTCAACAACAAGAAATCTTCATTTTTGACCCTTGCAGTGACATGAGTCTTTTGGCAAATGGGTAACCCCAGATGGGCTTTTTAGCAGATTCAGAATGGCAAGTTTGTCCATTGGTGTGATTTGGGGAGGTAAGTCCATTTTGTTACTAGCTTGAGCAGAACTTATTTTGAAAGGTATTGTGGTTTGAATGTGAAATGTGCCCTGCAGGTCTCTGAACACTTGATGGTACTGCTGGTGCTGTTGTGAGAGGCTATGAAGTCTTTGGGGCAGGAGGCATGGCTGTTTGAGGTTGGTCACTGGGGGTGGACCTTTGAGAGGTAAAGCCTGGTCTTACTGTAAGTACTCTCTCTTTCCTGATCCTGAAAGATCTGAACAAGCCACACAGAATGTCTGCCTCCACAGATGGAGCCCCTAGTCACCGCCTTCCCCATGGACTGTGGCTGTTCTCTAAACCCCTCACCCCCTTCAGTTGTTTCTGTCAGGCATTTTATCACCATAATGAGAAAAGTTGCTGAGTTAGAAGGTCAGCCCCCAGCAAAAACATTGTTTTATCATGAAACCTAATGAGAAACGGATTTTTGCACCCTGGTGTGCCCTGGTGTATTGATCACAAATGGGTACATGGAAGGGATATTTGTTGGAAAGCATTAATTGTTTCTTAAGATTTGTAATTTGTGGTACTGGAGAGATAGCTCAGCAGTTAAGAGCACTGACTGTTCTTGCCGAAGACCCAGGTTCAAATCCCAGCACCCACATGGCGGCTAACAACTGTCCATAACTCCAGGTCCAGGGGATTCAGTGCCCTCTGCTGTACTCCTCGGGAGCTGCATACATGCATGTCTAACATACACATAGAAAAAAGATGTGCAATTTGTAAGTCACAGCCCCCCATTTTCTTTTGGGGACAGAGTCTCATCTAGCTCAGACTGGCCTTGAATTTGCAATGTAGCTGAGGATGACCTTGAACTTCTGACTTTCATGCCTCCACCTCCCAAGTGCAGGAATTACAGTAGGTGTGTTCCCCCAGGAACTGGGTGTGCTGGTTTTAGGCAGTGGTGAAAGTTGACCCTGGGGCTTTGGGCATGGTAGGTAAGCATTCTGCCACTTGAGTTACAGTCCCACTTCTCCAAGTTCCCTTTGAATAGTTAACGATTATTTCTGGTATATTTCAGTTAAGGTTTAATTCACACACATATATATATGTGAATGGAGCTTAAAGAATGGAAAATTTATTTCTCACAATTCTGGAGACTAGAAATCCAAGATCAAAGTGTTCCAGCATTTCCAGCATCCTGAGGCTCTCTCTCTCTCTCTCTCTCTCTCTCTCTCTCTCTCTCTCCAGGTGTCTTATGACAGAAAGCTCTTGTGGCTTTTCTCAGGACACCTCCTACGGTTCGAGAGCCCTGCCCTTGTGACCTCACTTAATCTGAATTCACCTCCTGAAACTCCTGCCCCCAAGTGTAGTTACATTGGGGTCTGGAGCCTCCATATATGAATTTGGGGGGTGTGGGGGAATATAGATATTCATTCAGCTCTTATCAAGTCAAAGTGAGACATGAGAAGTTCAGTTCTTTTTGCCAGATTGGAAAGCATACTCATTTACCTAAAATAAAATCTGTTATCCTCTGGAGAGACTGAGGAATCTACCATCATGTATCACCTAGAAGCATAACCCAATAACAGACCTGGTGGCAGTGGCCACGTGACATGTAGCAAGGGACTGAGAGTCTTTGGATCTCCCCAGGTGATTCTCTCTGGCTCTACTTTACCATGAAGGGCTGAAGGAGGGAGCAGTCACTGACATTCCCTCAGGAGGACCTCCCAGCACAGCTGTGCTAAACACTGGTTGCCTTAGGGGCTGACGCCTGAGGCCCACTGGCACCTCAGGACCTCTTTACCTCGGGAGTACCTTACTAGCAGCTACTTCCTCACGTGGGCCTGAGGTTCAGCATGAAGTGTGTCTTCTCTGTGTGGGGAGGAAATTCCCCTTAGCATCAGGCCTCACCAGCTTCCCTCGCCCTGGTCTGTTAACCCTGCCGGCTCTTACAACTGCCCTCTTCTCTCCCATGGACTACCAGAAGGCAGAGAAGCAGGGTGGACCTCCCTCCAGCAGTTAGCTGGGAGGTCGCTGGCTGCACTTCTCTCGTTTTATGGGATGCCTGGCCATTTCCAGTGTGATGGGTGTGGCCAGGGCACCTGGAGAGCTTGGTGGAGGGGACAGGCAGGGCTCTGCACCCAGGAGCTTGAGGCTCTTCAGGGAGAAGGCACAGATGCTTCTCAGGTCAACAACCAAGGAAGGTTTACAGGTTGGGACAAGAGTGCCAGAGAAGAAGCCAGCACAGGATGGCGCTGCTGTGGAGAGTGCGTGTATGGGAGGAAGGAGGGCCTTGAGCTGGAGCGGGCAGGGGGTGGCTGAGAAGGCTGTGCGCCAGACCTGGATGTGTCTTCTCCTTCCTTCCTCCTTGAAAGGTGGCACTGAGGGCTCTGGATCTAGATCTCCTGTCGCAGCCGTTGTCGGGGCCCTCTCTCCACAGCAGCATCCTTGGGCATTAATGTGCTGCAAATACTCAAGATTGTAAAACCTGGATCTTCCCCCTCATTGTTAGGCCCTCATTGTTAGGGCCATGTAAGTTCCCTTCCTTTTAATTTTCCTTTCTTTTTAAAAAAAATTATTTTTATTTAATGTATACACGTGTGTATTGCCTGCATGTAGGTAAGTGCACCCGTGTGGTGCAGTGCCCATGGAGGACAGAAGAGGCTGTTGGATCCCCTGGAACCGAAGTTATGAACAGTTGTTAGCTGCCACGTGGATGCTGGAATTCGAACCCGGATCTTCTGCAAGAACAGTCCATGTTCTTAACCACTGAGACATTTCTCCAGCCCCATTCTTTTTTAAAAAATATTTTTATTTTACTATTTTATGTGTATGAGTGTATTACCTGCATGTATGTGAATGCACCCATATCATGCATTGCTGCGGAGGTCAGAAGAGGGCTTCCACTGGAACTGGAGTTAAGGACGGTTTGTCGCTGCCATGTGGGTGCTGGGAATCAAACCCAAGTCCTCTGCAAGAAGCAGTCAGTGCTCTTAACCTCTGAGCCATCTCTCCAGCCCCAAGGACAGTCGGTGTTCTTAACCGCTGAGCCATCTCTCCAGCCCCAAGGACAGTTGGTGTTCTTAACCGCTGAGCCATCTGTCCAGCCCTTCCTTTCCTTTTCCATTCAGAGTTAAACGCATGCCAGTCTCTAGTCAGGATGGAGTGGAAAGCCTTTCCTCAAAGACATCACATAGTCCTCCTGACTGTCAGTGACCTCTGAGCTTCTAGAACAATCAGCATGGTATTAGAGAAGGGAAAGATTAGTGCCCAAGGCTACAAGCTTGGTGACATGACAGGTTCCCTTCCCGGCGTTCCCAGGGCCTCTGAGGGAAGCGGAAGTCCTGAGCTAAGTTGGCGAGGATCTCTCAGGAGTCCAGGCCTGCATCTTGCCCACGAGTCAGTGCCTTCCCTTGGACCTGAGGGAATCCACTTATGACTCTATTACCCGGTAAATTAGGAGAGTGATTTAGTCAGGTGTATTTATCATGACGAGAACTAAAGATAATTAATACACTGCATTGAATGCAAATTGCACCCACAGCACTTATCTCATTTTCAATTAGCACAAATGTTACAGCGCTGCGGGCTTGTTACAGTTTTACCATGGGCTGGGTAATTAATTTCCGTGAGCCACATATCAGGCACCTGGTAATGCCGTTTATTAATAAATGTCACCCCAGGTATCGGTTTGTTAGAGGAGGTAAATAATGCAATGTGCAGTTGTCTGCCCTGTGCAAATCTGTTTTTACACCTCACTGGATCTTTTCAGTTGTTTGTTTATTGACTAGAGCGGACTACTGAGATTACAATCACAAACAAAGGAAAGTTCCACGATCCTGTGGCCTCAAAGGCCTTTCCGTCTCCCTCAGGCTAATCAGCCCCCTGAGTAAAGATGCTTGGAAAACACCTGTTCCCAGGAGACCCATGATGGGGAGGGGGGCAGGGCAAAGGGGTCAGCACTTCTCCTGGGGGGAGTCAATGCCACCAGACTTCAGTTCTCCATGAGTTTGTCTTTGGGAAGCAGGAGGTTTGGCGCCCCCTTCTTGGAGCCCTGTCCTGCTGACAGACCCCTTCTGGGTGCCCCTTCCCAGCTCTGATTCCCGTTTGTACTCTTGCTACTTGATCTGTGTTGCTTGGGCCTCTAACACGAGAGAGAAGGCAGACTCGAGGGAGGGGTTGCTGAACAGATGTCCCAGGGTCTCCCAAAGCTTTCCACATCCCAACCGTGTCATCTCTGTCCACACCAGGGAGTGTCACTGTTGTCAGCTTGACGCACCTGGGAGGATGGAGCCCCAGTTGGGGAATTACCTCCATAGGATAGATCTGTGGCATGTCTGTGAAGCATATTCTGGATTATTGAGTGATGTGGTTGGGCCCAGCCCACTGTGGGTGATGCTATCCCCGGGCCGGTGGTCCTGGGTTGTATAAGAAAGCTGGTTGAGCACAGGCCAGAGGAAGCAAGCCAGTAAGCAACATTCTTTTGTGGTAAATGCTCAAGTTCCTGCCTGACTTCCCTCAAAGATAGACTGTCACTTGGAAGTGTAAGAGGCAATAAACATTTGCCTTCCCAAATTGGTTTTCGTCAGGGTTTTATCACAGTGATAAAAAACCGACGAGGTCAGTGGGAGACACTGGATTTTTGTTGTTAATGTTGAACAGGTGAGGAACTAATGAGGTGGCTCAGACAGTAAAGTGCTTACTCTGAATTCATGAGGACCCGAGTTTAATCCCTGACACCCTTGTAAAAAACCGGGCTTGGTGGTACCTGGTCATAATCCCAGCAATGGGAAGGTGGAGATGGGAGGATCCCTGGGGCCCTAACGACCAGCCTGATAGATGAGCCCCAGCTCCCAGTGAGAGACCCTGTCTCACAAAAACCCAACCTGAGGAATCATCTGAGGCTGACATTCATGTGTATGTACATACATGGGCATGTGTTCCCATATGTACACACGCATGCAAACATGCTCACTGCCCTGTACACACACACACACACACACACACACACACACACACACACACACACACACACACACACACACACACACACACACACACACACACACACACACACACACACACACACACACACACACACACACACACACACACACACACACACACACACACACACACACACACACACACACACACACACACACACACACACACACACACACACACACACACACACACACACACACACACACACACACACACACACACACACACACACACACTGCCCTGTACACACACACACACACACACACACACACACACACACACACACAGATCCTGACTACTGTTGATGCATCAGACACTTTCAGAGATTTTCAAAGGGTTAATGGACAGACTTCACTTTAGCAAACTCTAGGAATGATACCAATTTTACCTGGTAAATACTTTCCTCCTTTTTTCCCTTCAATAAGCTGGGACCTTAATAAGAAATCAGCAGTCCCTACCCTGTGTTTAGGGTCTTGCTTCTCCTGAGTTCCTTTGAGCGATGCACATGAAGATGTGCTGCCGGTTGACTGAATTAGTACACGGAACGCGCTTTCCTGTGTATGCACTTCCTACATACGCCTGTCACCTTGTAGTCAAAGGACTGTTGTCAGTGCTGGTTAAGAGCAACATCAATATCATCCTTACAAGGAGGGGCTGGAGGAGAGTCATCACCCACTCTGCAGATATTTATTGCACACTATGTGCTAGATGATGTTTTGGTGTCATAGGTAAAATAGACAAGTTGTGTATAAGGTTTTTTTTTTTTTTTTTTTTTTTTTTTTTTTTTTTTTTAGTGTTTTTTCCCCTGTAGTCCCAGCTAACTTGGCATTTGATATATAGACCAGGCTGGCCTCGATCTCATAGAGATCCATCTGCCTCTGCCTCCCAAGTGCTGGAACTAAAGGGGTGTGTGCCACCATGCCCAGCACGAGTCATGGTTCTAATGAAGTGTGAGTTCTGTTGGAGATGGGAAAGAAGTGGAGAGGAGCAGGGATGTGAGCCGGGGCTGAGGATACAGGGACAGGGAGAGGAGACAGGGAGGGGAGGACTCCAGTTGTAAACACACACCCAAGAAAAGCAACATTGAGAAGGTGCTGGAGTTCTGGAGGACGTAGGGCAGATCTCGTGGGGCTGGGGCCTTCTGGACAGAGAGCTCAGGAAATGAAAAGGCCCCAAGGGCCAAGGATGCCCAAAGTGGGACAGTGGGAGGAGTGGGCAGAGAGGACTCAGCCGTTACAAGGGTGGGGTCAAGCTGGAGCTTTTCTGTATCTTAAGCTTGATTTTTAGAGTGCTGTGATTTCTTGTAAAATACCGTACTACAGGAGGCCGAGGAGGAGGATGTGATCTGACATTTGTAGAAAGAACTCTCCAGTTTTTGTTTCTGAAATAGATTAGCTAACAAGGACAGAAACAGACAGACCTATAGGACAGGTGTGTTAACTTGTTAGTGTTGCTGTGGCAAATCGCCACAATCTTAGTGGCTTAAAAACAACACAAATTTATTTTATAGCTCTGGAGATGAAAGTCTTAAACTTGAGATGTCAGCAGGTGGAATTTCTGGGCTTGATGAATTCACTTTCCATAGTTTGTCCAGCTTCCAAAGGCCTCTGTACTTTGACTCATTTTTGACATGGACACTGGTCATACTCTGGGCCTGCTGCACAGGCATCACTTTCCATCATTTCTTCAACTGACTTAGGGTCTGTTTCTCACCCAAGGACCCACAGACACCTGGAATGGGGAGGGCCCCACACAGAGGCTCTCAGCCCCACCATCTCTTTAAACGGTACTTCTATTCCTGGGCCAGTTGGAAACTTGTTTGTGTTAACATTTTTTCCTTCCTTGTTTTTTATTAGTTCTTTAAGAATTTTGTACAGTATATTTTGATCATATTCACCTCCCTTCCCCCAACGTCTTCCAGGCACACCCCCACCCTTCCTTACCCAACTTCGTGTTCTTTTAAAAAACCATCAAATCCAATTTGTGCTGCCCATATACTCTTGGGTGTATGGCCATCCACTGGAGTACGGTTGACCTACCAGGGACCACACTCTTAAAGAGAACTGACTCCCCCTCTCTGATCAGCTATCAGTTGCCAATAATATTAACCTCAGCTAAAGGTGGGCCATCACGCCCACCTGCCCTCTCTGTGCTGGGATTTTGTCTGGCTTGAGCTTGCACAGGTCTTGTGCATGCTGTCACAAGCACTGTGAGTTCATATGCACATCTGCCCTGTTGTGTCTGGAAAACATGGTTTCCTTGTTGTCATCCACCACCTCTGGCTCTTAAAATCTTTGTGCCTCCTCTTCCACAGGGTCCCTGGGCTGTGAGTGTGTTGCATTAACACTTTTTTAAGAAGACATTTTTGTTTCAAGAGCAGTTATAGGTTCATAGCAACACTGAAGGGAAGGTACAGGTTCCCTGTGGTACCTTCCCTCCACCATACATCACTTCTCCCACATCAACATCTCCTTCCAGAAAGGTAAACTTATTTTAGTTGGACCTATATTGATACATCTGAATCACCTAGCATCTGTCATCTGCATCTGGGCTGTCTCTTGGTCTTATACATTCTGTAGGTTTGAACCAATGCATAATGACAAATCCCCAGCATGGTAACATTTTTTTTTATTTATTTTTATGTTCTATGTATAAGTGTTTCACCTGCATGTATGTAAGTGTACCCATGTCATGCAAAACCCCTGGAGGCCAGAAGAAGGCATCAGATTCCCTGGAACTGGAGTTAGACAGTAGTTAGCTGCCATGTGGGGGTGCTGAGAATTGTACCTGGGTCCTCTGCAAGAGCGGCCAGTGCTCTTAATCCTGAGCCATCTCTACAGCCCCCAGCACTGTAATATTATAGAGTATTTTCCTTGCTCTGGAATTTCTCCATGGGGTAGTTTTTGGTCAACTTTACCTGTTTATTCTTGCACTTCTTGGTTAGTATTCATGAGAGTTGTGTTGATGTGGACCGCTCTATGCTCTGTAAAAGTAGGAAGAGAGGATGGAGGAGTGATAGTCTTGGGGTTAGGGATGTAGGTCAGTAGTGGGTTGCTTACCTAGTATGTCCCAATTCCTGAACTCAGTACCCAATACAAGTGTATACACACACAGACACACACCGAGAGGGAGGGAGGGAGGGAGGGAGGGAGAGAGAGAGAATAAATGGAGTTAAGTATAAGTGAGTGCAAAAATCAAACATCAGATCTATTCACCAGTCCAAAGGGAAGAGCAAGTGGAGAAGCTTCTTAGAGGAGTTAGCAGTCAAAGATGTTTAGCTGTTAATTAGGGCCAGAGGATTGCTGGCTTTCAGTTTCACAACAGTGGGTATTAGGAAAACTCTTTCAGTCTCTTCTAACATCATTTCCTTGTGGTTGGGACATTTAAACATCTAGGCTACAATGAAGACAGGGTCTTAGAATGAAGAGTCCTTGATCTTAGACTTCCAGCCTCCAGAACTGTAAGGTACTAGGTGGGGATGATGTTTTGTTATACAGCAGAGCTAGCAAACTAATGTAGACACCGACCAAACCAAGCCAGGGTCAGGCCTAGAGTCTCTGAAGAGGAAACAGCTTGGCCCACTTACCATGTGGTTCTAAGTTGGGCTTCAACCCCTGTGTGATACCTGGGTCCTTCGTTGCTGAGTGCTCTGGGTCTGTTCTTGTTGATGGAGACATGTGGGTGGGGCAGGGCTAAGATGAGCACCTCCACATGGATGCCGGGAGGAGGCGAATCACCTACACAGACTTGCTGCTTAGCGTGTGAGTCATGAATTCACTACATTCAAGTCTCTTTGGCCCCAGGTTCAGGGATGCACGAGCACGTGGGGGACTGTGATGGATGGGAGGGGAGGACTGGGTGGGCTGGGGGCTCTGACAGCACTGGTGTTCCAAGCTCTGGGTCTCATTATTGCTCTCCAAGGACCTTGAGCTCACCCAGGCTGGCCCTGCCCCCTCTGTGCCCAGCACACGTTGCTGGCCTGTGTTCTCATGAATATGGATTCCATCATCCCTCCCTGTAGGGATAGATGTTGGGGGCAGAGCTGTTGATTACATTTCCAGCCAATCATTGCCCATTAACAGGAAGAGCATGGGCATTATGCATTCGGTTGGGCCAGGCTTGCTTTCTGGGCATGCATGGGCCCTTGGCTCTCAATTACTCCCGCATCCGCTCTTCCTCCGTGCCGCTCTTTTCCTCTAAGGGCCCTGATTGGATTCACCAAAGAGCTTTGTGCTCCTTACAGCTGCTTAGCATGTTCCGGCTGGAGGGTGGGGAGGACATCAGGGCTTGGAGTGGTTGGAAGCAGCGGGAAACAAACACCTTTCCTTTCCCTTTCTGCCGCCTCCTCCACAGAGAAAGAATCCCCAGGGTCCTGGAGCGCAGGGGCCCAGCAGACGGAGGGCGCCGGTTCCTCATGCTTCCCGAGTTCTTTGTCTCCTGCTCCTCCTAGAGATGTCGATTTCCTGATCACCTGAGGGGTCTGTGAGGTCTGATGAGTTTCCCTTACCACTTCCCTTTCTAGAAAGAAGGGCTGGGTGCAAGGACAGCTTCCCTGTCTAGGATTTCCAGCAGAGACCTGGAGGCTTGACCCAGGAGACAGGCCTGTTTGTACACTAGTTCAAAGACCCTCATCTGTGATAAAGTATGAAGACAACTGGGGTCCTTTCCTTTCACAGGATCATGTCATTTTTAACGCCCTGGAAAGTCCTCTGGAATCATCATCCTTGTTAGGTTGGAGCCTGAGGCTGTCCCCTCCCCGCTCCCCCTCTAAGCAGTTAACAGTAACAGGACTTTGGCTTGTTTGCTCCACCCCCCCCTCCACTCCCCCCTCCCCCCCAGTCCACGCCCCTGTTTTTTTTTTTTTTTTCCTCTTCAAGGAAACGAAAGTGAACATCTTTGAGATGGAAAGAAAGGGAGGCAGTACTAAATGATCTGAGCCTGATAGAGGAAGGTTACCTGTATGTTTGTCAACAAGATGAAATAAATAAGAGCAAAAAAAAAGTTTAAAAAAAGGGACAGCAGGCAAAGGCAATCAAATATGTACTTAATTAAAGCAAACATAAAATAAAAGTTACATGTTGAATCAATAAACAGCACTTTTTTCTACATGCATTTTGAACAAGACAGATCAGAATCTTCGTGATGAAGACATAATGTGTCATAATAATTAGGAACACAGACAAAAGAACAGCTAATCAGCATGCAAATGTATGCGGGCTGGTGATTCAGAGGAGGCAGATTCCTACCTCTTTTTTGCTTGATTCATCCTCATTGCTAATCATCTGAAGGCTGCCAAATGTTCACTGACACTAATGTATTATAGGTCAAGAGAGGCAGGTCTTCACCTATTACCCCCCCAAACAATATGCTTCCCTTCCCTGCTTCCTCTTCAGGGTTTTCAGCAATCACCGCCAGATGCAATCAGACTCCTTCAATAGGGGCAACTGAGGCTTGTTTGTGGCTCAGATTCATTAGAATCAGGAGGCTGAAGAAAGGAATAAATTACTTAATTGCACAAAAAACTTGCAGCCAAAGTGATGGTGAGAGACACTGATTGTGTGGCTCCGCATCGGGCCACTCTTGGAATGGGGCGTCTTAGAATAGCTGGTAGTTTGGCCTCACAGATTCAGACAGATTTGGGTGTCCTCCAAAACAGATGGCTCCAATACCGTCTATTCTTCCCTTTGTCAGGTTCCACCGTTTATTTGATCTTGGTCCCTCTCTGAGGCTGGTTGTATTAGTCGTAACACAAATATGCATTCAGATCATAGCCATTGAGTCTGGCCTCTCCCAACTTTTGTTCTCCCCCCTTCTCTCTTTTAAAACATCTTTTCTAATTTTTCTTTTTGAGAAGATGATCAAGTTGAATTAAAGCCTTGTTGTCCAACTTTTGAGTGCTCCTTTGCATGAAATTTGGGGAAAGGCAAGGATGCCAGCCCTGGCCTACATAGAGGAGGAGGGAGGCGTTGCTCACAGGGTAAAGGAAAGAAAAAAAAAGTCATGTTATTTGCCAACCACTGGGATATGTTTCTCACCTCAGACTTTTTAATCTATTAAAAAATTAAAAGGCACATTATTAACCAGTGTTGTTCATATAGAGCCAAGGAAGGAAAAAAAATAAGGCGGAGGATTCTCCCAGCTGCCTCTTCTTTTCTTGGGCTTGGTGACATGTCCACTCAGCCACTGGGCCTCCAATTCACACATTCCTGTCAGGGTTTTTGGTCATGTGCCTGACTTGCGGGTGGTCTTAAGATCTTGAAGAAGGGACTTCATTTTCTCTGGGAAGTCCCTTAGCTTTGTGCCTGTGTCTGTGTGTGTGTGTGTGTGTGTGTGTGTGTGTGTGTGTGTGCAGGGAGGCAGAGGGGGAGGAAGGGACTGGAATAGAGCAAGAGGCCCCAGCATATAGATTTTGAAAATAAATGTTACTTAATAACCATAAATTCCAGATACAGGTAGGGGCTACAGGGGAAATAAACACATGGCAAAGAGGCAGATGAAGGAAGGGAGACCACTGTCTGACCTGTGGACAGCAGAGCTGTCCCCCCTCAAGAACTTGGGATTTCACGAGGGTGGGGCAGGAGAACCATGTATTTCAGTCCTGGGTCCCTGCGATCTGTCCTTCAGTAAGCCTGCAATAAATATTTGTTGTCTAAACAAGTTACTTGTTTTATTGAGATGGGATCTCATGTAGACCTGGCTGGCCTTGAACTCATGTAGCTGAAGTTGGCCTTGAATTCCTGGTCCTTGTGCCTCCACAGTAGGTGTCTGAGCACTGGAGCTTGAACTAAGGACTTTGTGCATGACAGGCAAGCACTCTACCAACTAAGTTACATCCCCGATCAAAACAGTCCATGTTGACACTCACGTCACCCAACTCAGCTCACGTCACTCCGGGATGCTGCACCTCTTGTTTTACTGCTGGGAAGCTATAACAAGTTCTTCTGGAGCCCAACGTCTCAGTCACTGATGACCATGATTTACAGATATTTTGTCCAGTTCACGTTTTAAAAGTCGGTAATCATGGGGTGGGTGAGCTGTGAGTTTTCAGAAAGAAAAGATAGTTCCCCTCCATTGAATTAATTATTTCTGCTGTGCCGTCTTGCTAAGAGCGCATGTCAGCTGTCTCTGGTTCTGTGTAGTCCTCTGGTGAGGGCAGGTGGTAATAGCTAGGTCGTCTCTGCAGTCAGTAAAAATGGGGAGGAGGCCTGGGAAGGGAGTAGAAGGGAATGGGAAGAGGGAAAGGTAGTCTAGATGTAGTGAATGGTGTGTTTATGCATGTGCATGTGACGAGTGCATGCGTGGGCATGTGCAAGCAAGTGTGCACATGTGTGCATGTAGATGTGTATGTGCATGTGGATGTGTGTTCCTGTGTGGATGTGTACGTGCCTGTGCATGTGCATGCTAAATGTCTTCTCTGGTCCCCTCAAGCTGTCCTATGCCATCTACTGCCCAACTACAAACACTGGAGACTGCAGACGGACCCCACAGTGTCTGGGATGGGAAAGGCACAGGCTGGTCTTATGAAACAAGTGGACTGGTGCTAACTGCTAATTCTGGGAGCTGGACAAGCCAAGAGGGTCACAGAGAACAAGGTCTCTTCCTCTGTTTTGATCTTGCCTTTTCAAGCGCCTATTCGTAGATCAATGTTTCAGATGCCGAGAGCTCCCTGTCCCAGCCTGGGCCCCCAACCAGGGTACCACATTAATTGAACCTTTCTTTGGGGAAGTGAAAATACCCTTTTCTGTCAGGCAGAGCTTCCCTTGGACCATCTGAAACAAAACAACAAATAAAATAGCACAAGTTTTTCTTTTTCTGGAATGTCCCATTATGGAGATAAATTGGAGCTCTCTCTCTCTCTCTCTCGCACTCTCTCTCTCTCCCCCCCTCCCCCTCTCTCCGTCTCTCTGCTACTGTCAAAACCGGAGTCTTCCATATAGTGTTCTACTGCTGAGCTGCACCCCTGACCACTTGGAATTTATTTTCCTTTCCTGATCTTAGAGTTGGAATGACTCATCTCTCCTGGGAAGAACAGTCAGCCTTCTTCCGATAGACTCAATCTTATTCCCAAACTTCAGGGGACCCTTGTACACATAGACTTATGGGAGTGGGGAGTGGATGGGGGTAGGTTCCCAGTAAACTGCTCGGCAATGGGCATTTTAATTCCATGTGGAGCTGGCAGAAAGAAGGCCAGAGTGGGCCCCAGACCCTCTAATCCCTTACTGCCAGGGCCCCAGCTCCATGCCAAGAACTCGACTTTTGGAGAATGGTGGTCTTGGGGGGAGGTTCTCATCGCTGTAGGAAGCCGGCAAGCAGCACAGACAGCACCAGATAGAGCCTTCTATACCCAGTCCAGGAGCATCTGATTATTCAGTTGATGGTTTTGTTTTGTTCTGGTCCAAATAAGCCTCCGATCCCTCCATTAGAACAAAGCTGAGCCTTCCACTGCCCGGCTGGCGGAGTTGGCTGTCTTAGGCTCCTTGGAACGAGCTCCATGGTTACCTTTCTTTTCCCTTTCCTTAGATCTTTTTGTTTGTTTGTTTGTTTTCTTTCTCATAAAGTAAGAAAGACTTGCTTCTGTGCCTTGGCAGACAGCTGTCCGAGGGCCTTCCTCTATGAGGGTCTCACCGTTGGACCCCAGCCCCTCCCAGCAGTGTAGGGGACAAAAACTCCTCCTGCCTTGCCTTTCACAAGGAAGGAGCTGCTCCCCAGCCAACAAGTGAAACCCTGGCACCCTCTCAAAGAAACCTGGGGGGAGGAGGGTTCAAGAGGGAGGTCGCTTTGTGCCGAAAAGCTCCCCTCAGACCTCCCTGCCAGGCTGGCTGAGGGCCTCCCTGGGGGCTCCCAGAGGTACAGGCCTGCACAC
The DNA here is from genome assembly GCF_000622305.1 of Nannospalax galili. Lineage (NCBI taxonomy): Eukaryota > Metazoa > Chordata > Mammalia > Rodentia > Spalacidae > Nannospalax > Nannospalax galili. The sequence goes on from NW_008360311.1 coordinate 5,414,584, forward strand.
TGGGCATTGTGTCCACTCTGGCTCCTTAGACCTTACTTCAAAAAGCCCGAAGAAAGAGATTCCCATGGGATATAGCAGGAACCTATCCAGTCTCTGCTTTGATCCATCCGAGTTTTGGATTTGGGATTTGAATCCTGAAGTACCTTATTTCCCCTCATCTCTAAGTCCGCGCATGACTTTCTCCGTGGAGATGCCCTAAACACCTGGCTGCTGGGCTTGGTCTCAGGTTTGCGCTTCTTTACACAAACATGCATTTACAGTTGGACCCTGGGAAAAATCAGATAATGGAACCACTGTCCAGTTTAGTAAGGGGGAAAGATGTCAAAACAATGAACTCAGTGTGCATGTGACAGATAGTACTGTGATATTCCAAAGAGTAATTCCTCAGAGTAATCCATCTCCCTCAAGAGTTTTCAGGGATGCCAAAGGGTTGACCACCCTTTGACTGGTGCTGAGCAGAGGCTTCACCCCTCTTGGACTCAAAAGGAGAGAAGTTGTTGGCAAAACCCAGCTGGTGACTACTGGGTGAATTTCACATTTCACTCATGCAGGGTGGCTATGGACTTGGAGGGTCAAGAAGGAAGTTTCCAGGATCTTGCAGGACAAGGGCACCGTCTGCTTTCCTTTCCGCTTCCCCTGCTTTACTTGGGGAAGTGGGCAGGGAGAACTCCATGGCACACGTGCCCAGCTCTTGGGTTTGAATGTTTCCATTCTGCCTCCCGTCCCCCCAGCTTCTCACTGGCTGTGGCTACTCTGAGAGGCAGGTACTGCTGAAGCAAGAGGAGGTCAGCTCTCCACTGAGAAGTTCGCAAGCCAGGGAAACTACTGGACAAGCCAGATAAGAAAGTGGTATTTTATTCTGGAAAAAGGGGGAGGAAAAAGGTGGTCTGCATCTTATTAAGAAAGTGGAATGAAGAGTTATCGAGCCATTGCATGTCTGTGTTGGGCAGCGAGTCAAAGTTCCCTTGCACACGCACATGACCCCTGAGCTAACGTGTCCCTTTTGACTCTGATGAACTATGGAGGGTTCGTGTCTAAGACACTGGGCCTGATGGACTCCTGTACATGCATACTAGGGTCCCCTCCAACTCTGGAAACTCGGGTTGTGAGCTGACCCACGCTGCTGTATGGGTTCCCAAACTACTTGGGAGAGGCCCCCCCACCCCCCCATTTGTGGGCAGATGCTGTACTCTGATTGGAAACCTGGGACAGGAAATGAGTGTTAGGTAATTTGGTCAAAGCCATTTTTATTTTTATTTACTTTTTCAGATTCTTTTTTACTTTGATTGGTTGATTGTGTGTGAGGAAGTCAGAGAACAACTTGCAGGAGTCAGTGTTCTACCTCTACCATCTGGGTTCGGGGGACTGAACTCAGGTTGTCAGCATTGGTGGTAAGAGCTATTACCTGCCGAACCATCTCAATGGCCCAAAGTTGTTTTTGGTTCAGGTTGGTCACGTAGTAACTGCATAGCTAATTGAGCAAAATGGGGCTGGTCCGGTGTTAGCTCAGGATAAGAAGATACAAGAGATGAAGGAGAAGCTTCTGGAAGCCTCTGGGATGGAGCCGGGGTAGGTGAACAGGGCTTCTGTATCTGTCCCCACCATGCTATCTGTTACCCCCATCTGCTTGTTTCTGGCACTGCTGCTGTTCTTTGCTTTTGAGGGAGGCTGTGACTTTTGTATAAAACAGAGGTGAAAAGATGGGGGTCCTGTTGCATAGGTACGGGACATGACCGGGCCATTCTCTGACGTCTGGAGGAGCCCGGGCTATGGTTGAGCTCCTGCCCCTGTCGCTGGCCCCCTCTCCTGCTGCCCGGTGAGGCCCCCTTTGTTTTGACATCTTTTTACTCTCCTCTCTGTGTTTCCTGTTTTCACGGCCTTCCCTCCTGCTGTATTTTTCCTGTGTCTGTTTGGGTTCCCAGATCTTGCGGCAACTGGTTATTTTGGTAACTATCTGGGTATCACAAGATCTGAAAAAAAGACAATGGAAAAACCCGTATGGAGGGGAAATTTCCATAAATGTCTCCCAGGCTGGATAATGGACCAGAGGCATGGGTTGGACATTGTCACAAAGACTGACTGGGAGAGCTAAATATGATCTAGTACCATAGGTTATGATGCTCCCAGTTTAGGCTGGGGAGATAGCTCATGAGTAAGGTGCTCAGTGCATTAACATGAGAACCTGAGTTTGATCCCCAGACCCACATAAAAGAGTGGAGCCTGGAAGTGAGTGCTTTTAATCCCAGTGCTGGGGAGGGGAAGACAGGAGGATCCCTAAGGCTCATTGGCCAGCGAGTTCAGGTAAAGGTGAGAGACCCTGCCTCAAAAACAAGGTGGATGGTGTCCTAAGGAAGGACACTCGAGATGGACCTCTGGCCTCTACATGCACATGCATGTGCATCTGAACACACACACACACACACACACACACACACACACACAAAAAAAAAAAAAAAAAACAAACAAAAAAAAAAAAAAACACAAAAAAACTCCCCAAATCTCTTCCCTCCACCGCAGTCCTCTACACAACGGCGCTCTCCCCAT
>NW_008360311.1:5417179-5425513 GCF_000622305.1 Nannospalax galili
GCAAAAAAAAAAAAACCAAAAAACCAAAAAAACCCAAGAAAATTCTCCTAATTCCTTCCTACCATGCCGGTCTCTAGAGCATAGGCTGGTGTCCATCTGTCATTGTTCTTACTGAATGTTGTTTGAATAAAGGTTTAGCTCTCATCCTTCCCTTCCCTGGAGATACATTTTTAGGCATGAGCATTCTTCACAGTCCTTTTTCTGCTAGTTGTCATGTTGAAATCCCCACCAATATAGTAATGCAACCAAGAGGCAGGGGAGACTGTGCCCCTCTGTACATGCAAATAAGACACGCCACCGAAGACATTTGCTACTCTGATGGGACGCTAATAGATCTCTGGCACAGGACGGCAGCAATGCCCAGGAATTTGGCCTGAACAAAGCCTATAGGAAGAGTCTCAGTCAGTTCTGCATGGCCAGCTCCTGTGGTAAGTACACTGCTCCCTCTGACACCGTTTAGTAAGCTGCTCTGTGGGAGTCTGGAGCAATGGCACAGCTGGGACATGGGGTTCCTTCTCGGTGGAGAGAGTAGAGGGTCTTCTCTCTGCCGGACCATGGGCCACACTGGTATCCGAAGGTTGGCTTCAGATGACGTTGGCAGGAAATGTGTTCTTACTACATCATGGGCAGGACTGGGAGATGACTCAGTCGAGTGCTGTGCTTGCTGTGTAAGCGTGAGGACTTGAGTTTGAGCTCTAGAACCCTCATAAAAAAAAGCAGGGTATGGTGGTGCCTGTAATCCCAGTCCTGGGAGGGGGAGATAGGAGGGTCCCTGGGGTTCTCTGGCCAGTCAGCCTAACATTGGAGAGTTCCAGGTAAAAGTGAGAGACCCTACCTCAAAAAACAAAACCAAAACAACCCCCCCCAAAAAAACCCCAAAACCATAAAAACCAAAACCAATCAGGGAGTCATACCCACCATGGGGCCCAACTCTGGGTGTTAGCGATTGACCGAAGACACGAGCTCTGTGGCTCCTCCACCATTTCACAGCTTGGGCCGAGCAGATACAGCTTGCTCTAAAAGACACTGAGGCTTCATGGGTCATTGACACAGTAGAAAGAGCAGCGGTGGAAACCAGGGTGTGGGCGCTCTGCCCGGGCTCTGCCTGCTCCCCAGCACCCGGCCTCCGCCCCACCAGCAGGAGTTTCCTGAGTGCACTTTCCCAACTGCTTCTCCAGCCCATTTCTTTCCACTCCACCACCACAGGTGACAAACTGGTAGCTTCATATTTAGATGAATAGCTATTAAAAAACTTTTGGCTTTTTTTGGTTCAGGGTCACAGGCTTTGAACCTTTGACCTCCTGCCTCAGCCGTTCATGTACAAGGATCATAGGCATGTGCCACCCAGCTCCACCCAGCTCCACCCAGCTTCAACCAGCTCCACCAAGAAATAGCTATTATTTTTTGTGTTAATTTAATTTTACTTTTTTTGATAGGGTCTCATGTAGCCCAGGTTGTCCTTGAACTTACTATGTAGCCAAGGATGACATTGAATGTCTCATCCTCCTAAGCACTGGGATTACAGGCCACCACCATGCCTGGTTTATGTCATGCTGCAGATTGAACTGGTGATGGCCTAGATAAAATGCACAATTAAAGGTCACATTTCATGACCTGGGAGGACAGGGTGGCTGGATGTTTACAGCTCCTTAGGGAGCTTAAGTGCATAATGATAGCTTGTTGTGTTAAGGCGGGAACCCCACCCCCCACCCCAGTACACAGTGATCTGTTTATTTCTCCCTCACCTGAAAGTTCAGACAGGTGGTTCGGCAGGTGAAGGTCCCTTTATTCTGTTTCTCTGCCACCCTGTAACTTCTAATTCCCAGTGCAAAGTGGCCTCAATAGCTCTAGACATGAGGCCAGTATTCTAGCCAGCAGGCAGGCTAGGGAAGAAGGAAAACAGGCTTTTAAAGAAGTACATTTATTGAAAATTGTGTGTGTGTGTGTGTGTGTGTGTGTGTGTGTGATACTCTTCTAGTTTAGTTCTGTTGTGATAAAAGACTGACCAGAATCAACCTGGGAAGGAAAGGGTTTACTACAGCTTACAAGTTACTGTCTATCATTGAGGAAAGCCAAGTCAGGAAATCAAAGCAGGAGCTCAAGGCAGGAACCTGGACGCAGAAACTGAAGCAGAGACCGCGGAGGAACACTGATCACTGACTTGCTCCCCCTGGATTGCTCAGCTGCCTATTTCACATAGCCAGGCCCACCTACCTAGGGATGGCACTGCCCACAGTGAACTGGGCCTTCCTAGTCAGTTAGCAAATGCCCCATAGCTGGAGTGTGGTAGCATATGCCTTTAATCCTAGGGAGTAAGGCAGAGGCAGACAATCTCTATGAGTTCAAGGGTAGCTTGGTCTAAGGATAGCCAGTGCTACGTCAAACAAACCAGACCAAAACCAAAGCTAAAAACAAACAAAACAGAAAATGCCCCACAGACATGGCCACACCCAAGCTGATGGAGGCAATTCTTCCCTCTTCCCAGGTGTGTGAAGTTGCAACTGCTATTAATGATGGCACATGTGAATACAGTTTCTACCCCATACACAGTCCATGTGCCAGAATTTGGTTGTGTAGCCAGAAGATGCGCAGGAGACTGGGACATGGGAGTTTCCATTCTGGACAACGATGTGAGGCAGAGAACACTGAAAATAGCAGAGCTGATCAGGGGCAACTAGGGCAGTTATGCAGTATTGTGTCATCTGTTTTTTGCCTTCTTGAAGGCAGGCATCCTGTTCTCTAATCGCCCATAGAGTTCCAGGCATCTCACATGTGAGAGGACGGTGCAGGTCATCCAGGTGAGTGGAGGACACGCCTTTGTATCAGCACATTTCATTTTCTAAAAGAAGTCGCTATGAAATCCCAAAATGTAAGACATAAGGGAATGTGCACCTAGAACTGATGTGCTGTTATGTTTTCTGATGTTTAGATGTTATTTATGTCGTATCACCTTTAGTGTGTGCATCTGTGTGTGTGTGCGTGCGTGCACCTCTATGCACCTGGGTGCCATGGTCCACATGTGGAGGTCGGAGAACAACTTCAGGAGTCAGTTTTCTTCTTCCACCATGCAGGACCTGAACTCAGTCCATCAGTGTCAACAGCACATCCCTTTACCCTCTGAGGCGTCGCCCCATCAGCATTTCCTAATTTTAGCAACAAAAACTCAAAGTATTAAAGACACCTCAGTTGCTAACATTTGATGCACAATATGTTTGAGGGTGTATTTTCTACTGGTTAATAAACAGCTTAAAGTTCACTTTCAGTAATAAAGCTATTTAATATTTTCAGAACCCCTTCAAAGCTGAGTTTGAAAATGACCAATCTAGACCAAATGTCTTATTGTGCAGTAAATATCTTGAGGTTCAAAGTGTGGGTTGATTTTACCAGCACCCCAGGGTAGACAATGGTAAAATGAGACTGAAATCATGGTTAGGAGTGGGCCATTTGCACTGTTGTGATGGGGGCTGAGTGACTATTAAATCCCTTTGCATTTGTTGCTGAGGAGACCTTTGGGCACAGTCATGTTACTCAAGAAATATTTATTGATGAGAAAGGCCTTGTATTAGCAATGGGGTAAAGCAGATTAAGGAGAGTAGACACCTCGACAATCACAGTCTTTTATGTGGTGTGGAGGAGTAACCACATGTGACGTTTGTTTGCCTCTTTGTGTTTGAAAAGTACCTTCGCAGGTCTTATCTAAGTAAACCTGTCCAGTGACCTTCTCAACAATCAGAGCGGGTACCAGTCTTTACTCCTAATTTGCAGACGAGGAAACCGAGTCTCAGGGACTTGGGTGGCTTGCCTATGAAAACAGGGCAAGCGAGTAAAGGGGCCAGAAATGAGGTTCATGTTCTCTGTGTCCAAGTCCAGGTTTCTGTTCTTGGTTATCTCACTGCATGGGAGCCATTCCCGTTGCAGCTGGTGGACTTGTGTGATTTTTTATACATAAACCCCATGTGCAAGGTGCTTTTAGTATCATGCAAAGGGCCATGGTGTCTTTCCATTAGGAGGTTTTCAAGGGAAGGTATTTATCTCTGTGTCTCAGACACTTGGACAAGGATATTGAATGTTATTCCATGAACTGCATGGTGTTCCTGGAGCACCACAGGTTTCCTAATAACTTCTTTTGTCATTGTCTTGATTCCCCACCCAGTCCAGTGCTTGGAAAGGACAGGGGTTACATAGTAATTCACAGCTGAACTCAGAGTTTTCGCCCAGCCAGGCCGTGTATCACCGTGGTGAGTGTGATTGGGGGCTAAGATCTGATCTGAAGCCAGAAGATCTAGGCTTGAGTCCCACTTTCATCATCAGCAAGCTATGTGGCCCTGGAGAAGTCCCCTGACTTCTCTAGTTTTCTCCTCCAAAAAGATGGAGATGATCTAGCAACACTATTGATAGAAGTGAGCCTCTAGCTCTGGACAGCTCTGGCTATATCCATAGGCACCTCATGATCAGCTTCTGGGTAACACTGATAGGGAACAGGTTGGTCATATTGGCTGATTGGCCTCTGTGGTAATAGACTTACTGAATTATCATTAAATATTGCATGGGACTGGAGAGGTGGCTCAGCAGTTAAGAGTACTTGCTGCTCTTGCAGAGGACCTAGGTTCAGTCTCCAGTATTCATTGGTGGTTAACAACTGTCTATAACTCTAGTTCCAGAGTACCTGATGCCCTCTTCTGACCTCTGTGGGTATTGTACACATGAGGTACACACACACACACACACACACACACACACACACACACACAGGCAAACACACACATAAAAAGTTATGGCATTTGTTCCAGCATGATCACTCTGGTTATTGAGTTTTGTGCTGCTCTATCTTGACTGCAACCTGCTGATTGGTTCCTGGCATAGGGTATGGTATGGATCCATTCCTCATTCATCCATCCAACAGGTATTTATTGATAGTCTGCTGTGTGTTAGGCATTTTCTATAGATTCAGGATGGTGCAGGTTCACACAGAATGGACCAAGCCCTCCCTTCATGCAGTGTATAGTCATGTGGGGAAATGCAGAGATGAGGTGAAGAAACATAGGAGTGTACAATCCAGCACCAGGTAGCGGCAGTTTCTCTGAGGCCACTGAAAAAGGGTAAAAGGGTTTGTGAGGGCTAAGTACATGAGTGCACATCTGCATGTGTGTAATATGTACATGAGCACATGTGGGACCATTGGGAAGCCACATTGGAGAGTGACCTGAATTAATAAGAGCGAACTATTGCCTGGAGAAGGACTGATTTTCTAGACTCTTGGGAAATTTTTGCTTAATAGTAAATAAATAAACACAAAAGAACTTGGGCATAATCTGTTGTAACCTGTTTGTTTTCTGCTGACTCTGTCAAGTCCACAGGCCTAGCAGGGCTTTTCTAGTATGACCCTCATGGGCTCATCTGATGTGCTCACTGCTTCTTACACAGTGTCTCTCTCCACTCTGCAGCCGTCTGGCTCATGCTGTCCCATGTCTTCTCGCTCCTGTACATAGAGTTGGGGCAGTTTGCTCACACTTTATTTTTCATTCATATTTATTGGCTTTGCTTCTGTAATTTTTTAACTTAAAAAATTTATTGAGAATTTCATACATGCATATAAGGTGTTTTGAGCAAATCCATGACCACTCCCCACCCCAACTCTTCCCATCCCTCCCCATCACTTTTTCTTGACAACTTTGTGTTCCCTCCCCTACATGCATATAAGGTGTTTTGATCAAATCCATGCCCCCTCCCTCCCCTCCAACATTCCCCCCCTCTGAAGAGGTAACCCTAAAATCTTTTAAGGATTAGCTACAAGCTCCCAAATACTTTTGACATTTTTGGCCTTTGGAACAGAGTATGTTGCTAACAGGTCCAAGGACATTTGACTTTCAGCCCAGAAACTGGCTACATTTCTTTGAGGTCTTTTTACCCTAACTGCCTAGCCACTTTTTAACTCCTATTCTTATCATGTCATCCTCTGAAGGGGTTACCCAAATTGTCAGTAGGGAATGCAGACACAGACTGTTCTGGCTTCGTCCATGCTGAACAGGGAATCAAGGTGAGCCAATTGGAGTCCCCCTTCAGTGGGTGTATTTAAAAGACTCCTAAATTGCATAACTCTTATCTGTAGGGGAAAAGAAAGTCCTTGACTGGTGAATAGGAGATGCGAAGGAGAAGTAAAGGTCATTACAAGTTATAGACAAAGAACCAGAAAAAAAGTCAGAACAGGGCAAATTTCAAATGTTCATATCAGAATCCATTGGGATTTCTTGATTAGCGCTTCCAAAAGCGTCCCTCTATTGGGTTCCTCCTCATTTTTCTTTTGTCTGCCAAGGCTAGACTTCAGAGTGATGGACTCAGGATTTGTTTTTGGGCACTTTAATAGCTGTTGGAGTGGTTAGAATCAGTGTCAGTTCCCTCTCAAAGGCTTTGAGAAAACTGAGCGGTTGCTGAGCTGTATGGATTATCCGAGGGTATACACACTGGATAGCCTTTACACAGCATGGGTCATGCCTTCTCTTCCTAGCCTTCACCAGATTGTATATATTAGCCCTCCCCAAATCCAGGAGGACATGGGGTATTAGGACCAAATTACAGGCAGTTGGCTGGGAAGAGTGGCTGGATAGTCTCGTGAGGGTCCAATGACCTTGCTTGGCCCTTCTTTAGTGAATGAGCACAACTGTCAACAAGCCCAATTGTGATGATGTTTAGTGATCAGGCTCAGCCTAAGTCGTGATGATGGGTACTATTCAGGTTGTTGGAGGATCTGTTCCTCAGGGATCACATGGGCTTGGGAGGAGCCTCTGGCTCCTTTTACCAGTTCCATCTATGTGAAGATAAGTCAAAGGTCCTGCTTGACCATGTCTGGCTTCACTTGGAAGCATGAATGAGATGTTTCCTCTGAGTTGACCCTCCTCTTTGTAGACTGGACACTGGTTCAAGTCCATCTTGTGGGGTCTCCATGTCCTCCTTGAACAAGAGGACAGGTGACTCACCACAGTTACAGGACATTTTGAGAGATGTTCCATAGTCCCCTGAAACTTAGTCAACCTTGGAGGGCAAGGCGCAAAAACTGTCCTTTAAGTCCCTCTGACCACATTAGTATAGGCCTCAAACTATGGCTGTTAAACATTCAATAAGATTAGTTCTATCAGTCTGGTACTTTTAATTATCACGTGCTATGTAGATAAGGCTTGGGTAAAAAACCAAATATTCTCAGATAAACCTTGACTAAATATATATTTTGTTCCTTAAATTAGTTCACAAAACTCTGATCATAGACATTTTAAGATTATGTGTATATTATTTTTGTTTCCTCCTTTATATATCATAACAAACCTAAACAGACCTTCATCACTTGCTTAGACTTTCTCATTTTTTCTATTTTGGAAAATATCTCCATTCCCATATCCTTTTAACATCTTTTACATTCTCATTTTAAAAAAATAATTATGAGACATAATAGCATTGAAAAATTTTCCGTCTGTTGTGAAACTTCTCTTCCTGGGGATCTAAGCAGTGCTTATTCCCTTTTAAGGTTCTAGTGTCACACCAATGTTTGATTAAAGTTTTACTAGGGAACCAATGAATTTATTGAGATTACTCACCATATAACTGAGGGGTTGCTGAGGTGTATGTATGACCTGAGGGTATGCAAGATGGAAAGCCTTAGCCCAGCATGGGTCATCCCTTCTCTTCCTAGCCTTCCCCAGATTGTATACTTTAGCCCTCCCCAAATCCAGGAGGCCAAGTGTGATTAGGGTCAAATTACATATAGTTGTCTGGGAAGAGTAGCTGGTTACTCCAGTGAGGGTCCAATGACCCTGCTTGGCTCTCCTTTAATGAATGAACACAACTGTCAACAAGCCCAATTGTGACGATGTTTAACGATCAGGCTCAGCTGAATTTCTGATGATGATAGTTATTTCATGCAGAAGGGACTTCTAAATAGCATCATCTTATTAAAAGGACATGGAATTTAAAAGGATTTTGTGCTAGGAGCCACACATGAGGGAGAACATATGTCGTTTGTTTTTCTGAGTCTGTGTTACTTCACTTAGTATAACAGTTTCTAGATCCATCCATCCACCTGCAAATTTCATTATTTCATCTTTCTTTACTCCTTAATAGAACTCCATTATGTAAATATATCACATTTTTGTTAACCCCTCGTCAGTTGAAGGGCACTTAGGCTGCTTCCATCTCTTAGATATTGTGAAAAGGGCAGCAACAAACATGGTTGTACAAGTGTCTCTACAATAGAATGAGTCTTTCGGGTATATGCCAAGGAGTGGTATAACCGGGTCATATGGTAGGTTCATTTTTAGTTTTTTAAGAGTTCTTCACACTGTTTTA
>NW_008360311.1:5426190-5427222 GCF_000622305.1 Nannospalax galili
TTGGCACATTTTTCAAATATCAGGTGGCTGAAATTGTGTGTACTCAGGTTTGGATCTTCAATGATGTTCCATTGATCTATGTGTCTGGTTTTGTGCCAGTACCATGCTGTTTTTATGATTATAGCTCTGTAGTATACTTTGAGATCTGGCATAGTAATCCCCCAGCATTGCTCTTTGTGCTCAGGCTTACTTTGGCTCTCCAGGGTCTTTTGTGCTTCCATATGAATTTAAGGATTTTTTCTTTTCTAATTCTGTGAAGTATGCTGTGGAGATTTTGATTGGGATCACAATGAATGTATATATTGCTTTTGGTAGCATGGGTATTTTCACAATATTAATTCTTCCAATCCATGAGCATGGGCGGTCTTTCCATCTTCTGATGTCTTCCTCAGTCTCTGTGAAGCATGTCACGGGATTTTGATTGGGATTGCATTGACTCTATATATTGTTTTTGGTAAGATGATCATTTTCACAATATTAATTCTTCCAATCCATGAGAATGGGAGGTCCTTCCATCTCCTGGTGTCTTCCTCAATCTCTTTGTTTAACAATTTAAAATTTTTCATTGTGGAGCTCTTTGGTGTCTTTGGTCAGAAAGATATTTTATTTTTTTGCAACAATTGTGAATGGGAGCATTTCCCAATATTCTTTCTCCAATTGCTTGTTATTGGTATACTGATTTTTATAGATTGATTTTATAACCTGCCACTATACTGAGAGTGTTGATCAGTTCTAGGAGTTTTCTGGTGGATTTTTTTGGATTTCTTAGGTATAATATATCATCTGCAAAAAGTGATAATTTGATCTCTTCTTTTCCAATTATTACTCCTTTAATTTCCTTCTCTTGTCTTATTGCTCTTGCAAGAGTTTCAAGTACTATGTTAAAGAGGAGTGGGAATAGTGGACAGCCTTGTCTGGTTCCCAATTTCAATGGGAATGCTTCCGGTTTTTCTCCATTTAGAATGATGTTGGCTCTGGGTTTGTTATATATGGCTTTAATTATGTTGAGGTATGTTCCCTCTAGTCCAATTC
>NW_008360311.1:5427615-5428325 GCF_000622305.1 Nannospalax galili
GTTTGTTGGAGGTTATCCTAGTGTGTTTCTTCATTGCTGTGACAAAACACTCTGATCACTACCAACTTGGGGAGGAAAGGGTTTATTCATCTTACATCTCCTGGATCACAGGTCATCAGGGAGCCCAAGGTAGGAACTCAGAGCAGGAACCTGGAGGCAGGATCTGGAGCACAGGCCATGGAGGAACACTGCTTACTGGCTTTGCTTCCCGGCCCCTGCTCAGCCTGCTTTCTTATGCAACACAGGCCCACCTGCCCGGGGGTGGCACCACCCACAGTGGGCTGGGCCCTACCAATCACTCAGTAATCAGGAAGGTGCCCCATGGACATGGCCACAGGCCAGTCCAATGAAGGCAATTCCCCATCTGAGGCTCCCTCAACCCAGGTGTGTCAAGTTGGAATTAAAGCTACTCAGCACAGAGGTCTTCTTCAAATTTCTGGTAAAATTCTGCTGTAAATTGATCTGGGCCTGGGCTTTTTTTAGTTGGGAGGCTTTGTATTACTGTTTTAATTTCCTTATATGTTATGGGTCTGTGTAAACTGTTGATCTCTTCTTGGTTTAACTTTGGAGGTTTCCATGATTTCAGATATCCATCCATTTCTTTTAGATTTTCAGATTTAGTAGTGTAATGGTTTTTTTATAATATTCCCTTATAATGGTGTATATCTTTTGGGTGTTTGTTGTGATGTTTCCCCTTTCTATTCTGATTT
>NW_008360311.1:5428489-5467353 GCF_000622305.1 Nannospalax galili
ATTTTTGCTGTGGGTTTGTTATATATGGCTTTAATTATGTTGAGGTATGTTCCCTCCAGTCCAATTCCCTCTAAGACTTTGAACATAAATACATGTTGAATTTTGTCAAAGGCCTTCTCTGCATCTATTGAGATGACCATGTGGTTTTGTCTTTGAGTCCATTTATGTGATTAATGACATTTCTTGGCTTGCATATATTGAACTATCCCTGCATCTCTGGAATCGCCCTGAGATCCTGTGGTGATTTTGAGCTTTATTGCATTGTGGTCTGATAGAATGCATGGAATTATTTCATTTTTTTGTATTTGTTTTGTGCCCCAGTATGTAGTCAATTTTTGAAAAAGTTCCATGGGGTGCTGAGTGGAAAGTGTATTCTTTGGTGTTTGGGTGGAATAATTGAAAGATGTCTGTTAGGTCCATTTGATGTATGGTATCATTTAATTCAGATGTTTCTCTGTATCCTTTGTCCAGTTGACCTGTCTAATGGAGACAGTGGGGTACTGAAGTCCTTTACTATTACTGAGTTGGGGTTAATGTGTGTCTTAAAGTCCTGTTATGTTGTTTTTATGAATTCGGGTGCACCAGAGTTTGGTATACATATGTTAAGGATTGTAATATCTTCTTGGTTAACTGTTCTTTTGATCAGAATGAAGTGACCTCCCCTTATCGCTTCTGATTAGTTTTACTTTGAAATCTATTTTTTCAGATATTAGAATTGCAACCCCTGCTTGTTTCTTAGTGCCATTTGCTTGGAATATTCTTTTTCCATCCTTTTACCTTAAGGTAGTGCCTGTCCTTGAAGGTGAGATGGGTTTCTTGCAGACAGCAAAGAGATGGATTTCATTTCCTAATCCATTCACCTAGCCTGTGTCTTTTGACTGGGGAGTTCAGTCCATTGATATTTAAGGTTATTATTGAAAGATGAGCATTGGTTGCCATCATTTTTGTTGCTGTTTGTGTTCTATGTCTAATTTTGTGTTTCCTAGATTATATCTTTATTTACTTTCTTTTGTTGCCCCTAGGGTATAGTTGTTTCTCTCTCTGCTCTCTGTATTGCTTCAAGTGTTCTTTGAAGGGCTGGTTTTGTGGACATGTATTCTTTCAGGCTTTTCATGTCATGGAAGATTTTTCTTTCCCCCTCAAATATAATAGACACATTTGCTGAGTAGAATATTCTGGGCTGGTATCTAATGTCCTGTAGAACTGGAAATACCTTGGTCCAGGCTCTTCTGGCTTTCATAGTTTACATTGATAAGTCAGCTGTAATTCTGATGGGCTTTCCTTTGTATGTGACTTGTTGTTTTTCTTTTGCTGCTTTCAGTGTTCTCTCTTTGTTCTGTATATTTAGTGTTTTTACTATGATATGTCATGGGGAGTTTCTTTTCTGATCCTGTCTATTTGGTGTTCTGTGTGCTTCCTGTATTTGTATGGGGATGTCTTTCCTTAATTTCGGGAAGTTCTCTTCTACAATCCTGTTTAAGATCTGGTCAGCATCATTAACCCGAAATTCTTCTCCCTCTCTTCCTATAATCTGTAGACTTGGTCTTTTCATGGTGTCCCACATCTCTTGCATATTCTATTCCTGTTTTTTTAAAAATTTTCCATAGTCTTTGCTTGAGTGGTCCAATTCTTCAACCTTACCCTCCTACGTAGACCAGGCTGGCCTCAAACTCACAAAGATCTGCCTGCCTCTGCCTCCCAAGTGCTGGGATTAAAGGCATGTGCCCCATGCCCAGCCTGTTTTTTTTTCCACTATTTTATTTATTATTTTTATTTTATGTGTATGAGTGCATTTGCTGTATGTATGTGAGTGCACCTGTGTCGTGCAATGGTGTGGAGGTCAGATGAAGGCTTCAGATTCCCCCAGAATTGGAGTTAAGGATGGTTCGTAGCTGCCATGTGGGTGCTGGGAATTGAACTTGGGTCCTCTGCAAGAGCAATCAGTGCTCTTCACCGCTATGCCATCTCTCCAGCCCCCATTCCTGTTTTTTAAAATTTCCCTAATCCTTGCTTGAGTGGTCCAATTCATCAACCTTATCCTCCAGTGCTGATATTCCATTTTCTGTTTCATTCATTCTAGTGTGAATCTTTCCCCTGTTTCAAGTTGACTTACTGCGTTTTCACTTCCTCCTTCACTTCTGCCCGAGTTTTCTTCAATGTTTCCATCTCTTTGTGAACTCATTCAGAAGTTTATCCCTATCTTCTTTCAGTTCTTTGATTTGTTTGTTTGTGCGTTCTTTAAATTCGTTGAATTCCTTGATCATGTTTATGACTGTTCTTTTCGATTCAGTGTCCTGGGTTATCTCTAGGGGGTTCTCCTTGTAGAACTCTTCTACAGGACTGGTGGAGCTTAGTGGGGACATAGTGTTTTGGATTTCCATCTTATTATTCTTTTGTTGTGATTTTGGCATGTGAATTTCTTGTTGTTTATGATTCTGATATGAAAATTAAGTTGAAGTATGCTTCTGTTTATATTATCTGGATGCTTAGATCCTTTCTTCCTTCACCACGTGGAGGCAGGATCTGGGGGCTCTCAGGCAATCCCCTGTGATCTCAGCCCCTTTGCCTGAGGGAGGCATGAACTCGGCACTCTCTGGTGGTCTGCTGAGATCAGAGCCTCTACACCAATGGAGGTCTGAACCCACCCACTCAGGCTGTCTGCTAGGATTTCAGCCTTAGCCTACCCAAGCCAGATCTGTCCTGTGGCCTTGGGAGGGGCCTCACAAAATCCCAGGTAGGGGGATGGGTATGGTGCAATTAGTGGATGCTCATCACCTCATGGGGGCAGGATTCGGGGGCTCTCGGGCAATCCCCTGTGTTCTCAGGCCCTCTGCCTGAGGGAGGCCAGAGGGAGGCCAGAACTTGGCACTCTCTGGTAGTCTGCTGAGATCAGAGCCTCTACACTGATGGAGGTCCCAACCCACCTTCTCAGGCTGTCTCTATTTTTACTCTTAAGGTCGTTTAAGGCTCTGTTCCTCAGGGGTCAAATGGGCTTGGGAGAAACTCCTGGCTCCTTTCTTTTACCAGTTCCATCTATGTGAAAATAAGTCAAAGGTCCTGGTCGACTATGGATGTCCTTACTTGGAAGCGTGAATGAGATGTTTCCTCTATGTTGACCCTTCTCATTGTAGACGGGACAGTGATTGAAGTTCATCTGATGTGGTCTCCATGGCCTCCTTGATCAAGAGGACAGGTGGCTGACCATAGTTACAGGACATTTTGAGAGATGCTCTATAATCCCCTGTAACTTAATTGACCTTGGAGGGCAAGGAGCAAAAACTGTCCTCTAAGTCTGACCAGATTAAAATAGGACTCACAGTATGGCTGTTAAACATTCAAGAAGGTTAGTTCCTCCAGTCTGGTACTTTTTTAATATTTTATTATTTTTTAATTTTATATGTATGAGTGTATTGCCTGCATGTATGTGAGTGCACCCGTGTTGTGCAATGCTGCGGAAGTCAGAAGAGGGGTTCGGATTCCCCTGGAACTGGAGTTAAGGACGGTTCGTCGCTGCCGTGTGGGTGCTGGGAATCGAACCCAGGTCCTCTGCAAGAGCAATTGGTGCTCTTAACCACTGAGCAATCTCTCCAGCCCCCTGTCTGCTACTTTTAATTACCATGTACTACATAGATAAAGCTTGGGCAAAACCCAAATGTTCTCCAATAAATCTTGCCTAGACATATATTATGTTCCTTGAACTAGTTGTATATATAATTTGTCAGTAGGTTGTTGGACTAATATGGTTCCCTCTGGTTTTTTTTTTAAGTAGCTAAGAATTATTTATCTCTCTCATTGTTTAACCCTCTCACCATGGTTTTCCCATTTTTGCCATTTCTCCTTTAACAATATGCTTCTCCTATGGTCTCTCCTCTCTTGAGCTCCTTCTTTCCCTTTATCCTTAAGGTTTCTTGTATAACTGTTCCTCCCCCTTTGTATAACCCTCCCTCTCCCCTCATTAAAATACCCCCCCTTTTTATCCATATCCTCTTATTAATGCCTGTTTCCTACTGTTCTTCTCTTTCAGGTTCTGTCTTTTCCTTTACCTCCCTGGTTCCTTTCCATTGTCCTGGTTCCTATAGTTATGTCTGGTTGCATACTTATTTATCAGAGTCTAGTTCTAGGATCCACATATGAGGGAGAACATAAGAACATATGTCGATTTTTTTTCTGAGTCTGTTACTTCGCTTAGTTTAACAGTTTCTAGTTCCATCCATTTACCTGAAAATTTCATGATTTTATCTTTCTTTACTGTTGAGTAAAACTCCATTGTGAAAATGAACCATATTTTCATTATCCACTCATCAGTTGAGGGGCAGTTAGGTTGTTTCCATCTCTTATAACTGGGGCAAATGGTAGGTTCATTTTTAGTTTTTTTAAAATTTTATTTACTATTTTTATTTTATGTGTATACATGTATTGCCTGCTTGTAGGTAAGTGCACCTGTGTTGTGCAATGCCCAGCAATGCCCGAGGAGGTCAGAAGAGGCTGTTGGATCCCCTGGGACTGGAGTTATGGACAGTAGTTGTTAGCTGCCATGTGGGTGCTGGGATTTGAATCCTGGTCTTCTGGAAGAACAGTCAGTGTTCTTAACTGCTGAGCCATCTCTCCAGCCTCCATTTTTAGTTTTTTAAGAGTTCTCCACACTGCTTTCCGTAGGGGTTGAACCAGCAGTGGATGAGTGTTCCCCTTTCCCCACATCCTCTACAACATTTGGTATCATTTGTTTCCTTGATCTTAGCCAGTCTGAGTGGGTAAGGTAAAATCTTAAAGGGGTTTTAATTTGCATTTCCCTAATTATTAGTGATATTGAGCATCTTTTAAGATGTTTCATAGCCATCTTTACTTCTTCTTTTGAGAACTCTCTCTTCAGTTCCTTAGCCCATCTTTTAATTGGGTTACTTCCTGTCTTGGTTCTCTGTTTTTTGAGTTCATTATATATTCTGGATATTAAACCTCTGTCAGGTGTCGCTGGTGAAGATTTTCTCCCATTCTGTCAGTTTTCTGTTCTCTTCCCTGGTTGTCTTCTTTGATGTACAGAAGCTTTTTAGTTTAATGAGGTCCCATTTGTTGATTCTTGACCTTGTTTCCTGAACAATTGATGTCCGGTTTAGAAAATCCTTTCCTACACCTATCTGTTGTAGGTTTTTGCCAATGTTTTCATTTAACAGTTTCAGAGTTTCAGGCTTCACATTGAGGTCTTTGAGCCATTTGGATGTGCAGGGTGATGGATAAAGGTCTAATTTCATTCTTTCATACATGGAGATCCATTTTTGCTGGTATGATTTGTTGAAGATGCCATCTTTCCTCCAGTGTCTGTTCTTGGCTCCTTTGTCAAATACCAGGTGACTGAAATTGCATGCATTCATGTTTGGATCATCAATTTTGTTCCTTTGATCTATGTGTCTGTTTTGTGCAAGTACCATGCTGTTTTTATGAATAAAGCTTTGTGCTTCCATATGAACCTTAGGATTTTTTTTTCCAATTCTGTGAAGAACGTTATGGGGAGTTTGATTGGCATTGCACTGAATCTATAAATAGCTTTTGGTAGGATGGTCATTTTCACAATATTAATTCTTCCAATCCATGAACATAGGAGGTCCTTCCATCTCCTGATGTCTTCCTCAGGCTCTTTCTTTAATGATTTAAAATTTTCATTGCAGAGCTCTCTTATGTCTTTGGTCAGGTTTATTCTGAGGTTTTTTTTTTTTTTTTTGAGGCTATTGTGAAAGGAAATGTTTCCATGTGCTCTTTCTCTTATTGCTTGTTATAGAAAGGCTACAGACTTTTGTAGATTAATTTTGTAACCTGCCACTTTACTGAAAGTGCTAATCATTTCTACGAGCTTCCTGGTGGAATTTTTGGTGTCTCTTAGATATAATATCATATCATCTGCAAAAAGGGATAATTTGGTCTCTTCTTTTCCAATTATTTCTCCTTTAATTTCCTGCTCTTGTCTTATTGATCTTGCAAGAGTTTAAAACACTATGTTAAAGAGAAGTGGAGATGGTGGACAGCCTTCCCTGGTTCCTGATTTCAATGGGAATGCTTCCAGTTTTCCTCCATTTAGAATGATGTTGGCTGTGGGTTTGTTGTATATGGCTTTAATTATGTTGAGGTATGTTCCCTCCAGTCCAATTCCCTCTAGGACTTTAAACATAAAAGCATGTTGAATTTTGTCTATTAAGATGACTGTGTTGTTTTTGTCTTTGAGTCTGTTTATATGATTTGTGATATTTATGGACTTATGTATATTTAACCATTTCTGTATCCCTGGAATAAAGCTGACTTGATCATGGTGGATGTTCTTTTCGATGTTTGTCTGTATGCAGTTTGGAAGTATGTTGTTGAGAATTTTTACATCTATGTTCATTAAGGACATGGGTCTATAGTTTTCTTTTTTGGTTGTATCTTTACCTGGTTTTGGTATTAGAGTGATGCTGGCTTCATAGAAGGAACTTGGAAGTTCTCCCTCCATTTCTATCTTTTTGAATAAATTAAGTATTGTTGGATATAGATCAAATCCATCTGGTCCTGGGCTTTTTTTTAGTCGGGACGTTTTGTATTGCTATTTCAATCTCCTTATGTGTTACTGGTCTATTTAAGCTGTTGATCACTCCTTGGTTTAGTTTTGGTTGGTCCCATGCTTTGAGATACCCATCCATTTCTTTTAGGTTTTCAAATTTAGTAGCATATAGGTTTTTAAAGTATTCCCTTATAATGTTCTGTATCTTTCTGGTGTCTGTTGTGATGTTTCCCCTTTCATCTCTGATTTTGTTGATTTGGAGGTGCTCTTTCTTTCTTTTGCTTAACTGGGCTGGGGTCTGTTAATGTTTATCTTTTCAAAGAAGGAGCTCTTGGATTTGTTGATTCTTTTTATTGTTTTCTTTGTTCTAGTTCATTAATTTCTGCTCTGATTTTTGTTATTTCTTCTTGTCTGCTGGGTTTGGGTTTCATTTGCTGTTGCTTTTCAAGTATCTCGAGTTGCAATGTTAAGTCATTTATTTGTGTTCTTTCTGATTTTTTATTGTAGGCATTTAGAGCCATAAACTTCCCTTTAAAGACTGCTTTCAATGCATCCCAGAGGTTTTGTTGTGTTGTATTGTCCTTTTCATTTAGTTCCAGAATACTTTTCTTTCTTTCTTAATTTCTCCTTTGACCCATTCATCATTCAGGAGCACGTCGTTTAATCTCCACGTGTTCATGTAGCTATTAGGGTTTCTTCCGGTGTTGATTGTGGTCTGATAGAATGCATGGAATTATTTCAATCTTTTTGTATTTGTTGAGGCTTGTTTTGTGCTCAAGAATGTGGTCGATTTTGGAGAAAGTTCCACAGGGCACTGAATACAAAGTACATTCTTTGGTGTTTGGGTGGAATAGTCAGTAGATACCTGTTAGGTCTATTTGATGTATGGCATTGTTTAATTCAGATGTCTCTCTGTTCATTCTCTGCCCTGTTGACCTATCGAATGGAGATAGTGGGGTATTGAGGTCCCCTACTATTAATGAGTTGGGATTAATCTGGGTCTTAAATCCTTTAGCACTGTTTTTATGAAGTTGGGTGCACCAGAGTTTGATGACTGTATGTTCATGATTGTGATATCTTCTTGGTCAATTGTTCCTTTGATCAGAATGAAGTGACCCTCTGTGTCTTCTGATTAGTTTTAGTTTGAAGTCTATTTTGTGAGATGTTAGAATTGCAACTTCTGCTTTTTTCTTAGTATCGTTTGCTTGGAATTTTTTTTTTTCCCCATCCCTTCTCTTTAAGATAGTGTCTGTCCTTGAAAGTGAGATGGGTTTCTTGCAGACAACAAAAAGATGGGTTTTGTTTCTTAATCCATTCAACTAGTCTGTGTCTTTTGACCAGTGAGTTCAGTCCATTGATATTTAAAGTTGTTGATTCCTGTTCGTTTTGATTTCTGTTCTCATTCTTGGTGTGGCTGTGTGTTTCCAGTTATACCTTCATTAAGTTTCTTTCCGTAACCCTTGGGGATAGTCATCCTTTCTTCAGCTCTTTGTATTACTTTAAGAACTCTCTGAACAGCTGGTTTTGTGGACATGAATTCCTTCAGCCTATTTATGTCATGGAAGATTTTTCTTTCCCCTTCGACTATAATAGACATTTTGGCTGGATATAGTAATCTGGGTTGGCATCTGTGGTCATTTAGAACTGGGAATACCTTGGTCCAGGCTCTTCTGGCTTTCATAGTTTGCACTGAAAAGTCAGCTGTAATCGTGATGGGATTTTCCTTTATATGTGACTTGTTTTTCTTTTGCAGCTTTCAGTATTGTCTCTTTGTTCTGTACGTTTAGTGTTTTTACTATGATGTGCCGTGGAGAGTTTCTTTTCTGGTCCTGTTTGGTGTTCTGTATGCTTCTTGTATTTGTATGGGCATTTCTTTCTTTAATTTTGGGAAATTTTCTTCTACAATCCTGTTGAAGATCTGGTCCATACCATTATCCTGAGATTCTTCTCCTTCCTGTATGCCTATGATTTGTAACTTTGGTCTTCTTATGGTGTCACACAGTTCCTGCATATTCCATTCTTGTGTTTTCCTAAATTTTTCATAATCTTTGCTTGAGTGGTCTAACTCATCTGCTTTGTCTTCCAGTCTTGATATTCTGTTTTCCATTTCATTCATCCTATTGGTGAGGCTTTTTCTTGACGTTTCTAATTGGCGTATTGAGTGTTTCACTTCCTTCTTCATTTGAGCCTGAGTATTCTTCAATATTTCTAACTCTTTACTGAATTCATTCAGAAGTTTGTCCCTATCTTCTTTCAGTTCTTTGATTTCTTTGTTTCTGTATTTTTTTAATTCCCTGAATTCTTTTATCATGTTTATAATTGCTCTTTTGAATTCCTGTGTTATCTCTAGGGGGTTCTCATTGTACTCCTCTACAGGACTTTGGTACTTGATGGGGATATATTATTTGGGGTTTTCATGCTATTATTTTTTTTCTTTGTGACTTTGACCATGTGGATTTCTATTGTAGTTTCTGATTTTTGTGTGAGACTCAAGCCTTCCTTTGTTTAGTTTAGGTCTGCTTCTTTCTGTAAACTTTATGTGCCTTTGTGGCTTACTTGTTGGGCATGAAAAGTTGCTTGGTCTAGGCTTTAGGTTCTCACCTTTGGTTTTATATTGCAGGGGCCTGATGGCTTTTGTTCTGCTACTCTGGAGTTCCCACTGAGGCCCAAGTTGGATGAGGAACAGATGCTCTCAGGCTTTCTCCTAAGATCTGGGTCCCTCCTGGAAAGATGCTGGCCTCATGAAGTTGGGGGCTGGGTTATTCAGGGACCAGGGCCTGTCTCAAGCATGCAAAGGCAAGGTGAGGGAGGGAACAGGCCCAGGGGCTCCTGGGGACCAGACTTAGGAACTAGGCTGGTCTGGGTGGAAAGGGTCAGGAAGTAGTGGGGAGTCTGGGTCAAGAGGGCAGTTCAGAGGTCTGGGGTGCCAAGAGAAGAAATGGGGCAGTGCCCATGCTTGGAGGAGACACCGGGCGGGGGAGTTGGGAGGGTGCACAAGGCTGGGGGAGTCAAGGTGCAGTGGGCTGCATGGCGGAAATTACCCAGGAAAGAAGCTGGCCCCAGGAAGCTGGTCTGGTTTTGCTTCCTTTACTGAGACTTAAGAGGTATTAAGAAATCTGTATCTTCAATGTCTTCTGATTTGCATGAAAGTTTTGACCTTCTCTGATTCACCTCTCCTTAGGCTACCTGGCAATCCCCTGCTCCTGGGAGGTCACCATGTTGATACCAAACTTAGTACAGACATCCGATTGGTATAGCAAACAGCACAGAACCTGTGGACTCAAGCAATTCTCCTGTCTCAGCCTCCTGAGTAGCTGGGACCACAGGTGTGTGTGCCGCTGATCCTGCCTTCAACATCTTCTGGATCTCCTGTGGAAATCTCCCACAATACCTGGTCCATAATAGATGCCCAAACTGCTGGTTATTGGGTAATTGAGGAGCTATTTTCACCTCTAAAAGAATAGATTGGAGGAGCTGTGGAGATGGCTCAGTTGGTAAAGTGCTCCCATTGCAAGCGTGAAGACCTGAGTTCAATCTCTAGAACCCATATTAAAAAGTTAAGAGTAGAGGTGCACGCTTGTCATCCCAGAGCTACGAAGGTGGGGGACATGAGGATTTCTGGGACCCTGTGGCTAGGCAGCCTAGCCGAAATTGGTGAACTCAAGGCCAACCAGAGACCCTGTCCAAAAAAAAAAGACAGGGCGTATCAATGACTGAGGAAAGACAATTGGGGTTGTCCTCTGGCTTATGCGCACGCACACACACACACACACACACACACACACACACACACACAGAGATTGGAGGTAAGCCTCATGGTGAATTGTAAACAGTGGCACAGACTCCTCTAGTGAAGACATGGTGTCTTTAGCCCGTGAATCCAGGCTGACCACATGAGCTGTTCTGACCAATAGGAAGTGGTCAAAGTGATGTGGTGCAGATTCCGGTCTAGAAGCCTTGTAGCTGTTGACCTTGGGCTGCAAACAAGATGAACCTGGTAGAAGATGAGCAGTTACTTGGAAAAATATCTTAGCCATCCCATTTGTGATTCCAGGCAGCTGATCCTGGCTGGATCATCCATCCGCACAACTAGAAGCTAAGCACATGGTCATTTCCCATCTACCAGGCCCTACCCTGCTTGGAAAAGGTCAGATGCATTCAGTGCTATATGGCCATAGACTCGGGGGTTGTTTTAAGCCTCTGAATTTGGGGCTGTTTGCTTGCCGCTGGTGTGTGCTCTAAGACCACCTGAGGCCCTGGTGTGTGCTCTAAGACCACCTGAGGCCCTGGTGTGTGCTCAAGACCACCTGAGGCCCTGGTGTGTGCTCTAAGACCACCTGAGGCCCTGTGTGTGCTCTAAGACCACCTGAGGCCCTGGTGTGTGCTCTAAGACCACCTGGTAGAGATACAAAGGCGTTCTAGACATAACTCTCCCACTTCTGTATTGTGTTCATTGTGTGCTTCAAATTTTTTTCATGCTCATCAGCTCTTTAATGCTTTCTAAAAATGTGTGTGTTGCCCAGCTCTGAATCCTGTGAGCTCCAACATCTGGCCTGGGAAGATTTGCCCACTGGTGCAATAGCAGCATGAATATTACGGGAGTGACCAACCACTTTGTAATTGGATTTAAAGTCCGCTTCATAAGATGGAGCCCATACCTGACATTGATCTGAGGCCCAGGAACCTGATGGGCCACAGGCCACAGGGGAGAACCCAGTGCTATTATTCTGCTAAGTATATGGTATTGCACTGACTCCTAATGACTTATTGTTATACCCATTGATTAATGCATCTCTCAACTCTCACCAGAGGAGCTTCCTATGCAGCAGATGGTGATTAACCCACAACTGGCCAATGTGCAGAGAACTAGTGCTCATCCCTCAATGGGGATCTACACCAAACTTCTGTCTCCAAGGCTCAGGGATCATCGCGGAAGAGGGGGCGGAAATATTTTAAGAGCCAGAGGTGGTGGATGACCACAAGGAAACAGAGTTTTCCAGACAGCTGGGCAGGTGCTCATATGAACTCATAGTAATGCTGACAGCATACAGGTGTCCCTTGTGAGCTCAAGCCAGATAGAATCCCAGCATAGATACGGGGAAAGAGGTAAGACGTTCCAGGCCTACCTGAGGAAGTTTTGGTGACCAAGGCAGCTGGTGGTGGGGGGTGGGGGGTGGGGAGCCAGTCTTTTGTTTAAGGGTGAGACTCTTGGTAGGTTGACCAGGCTCCAGTGGAGGAACCCATGCTAAGGGGCATTTGGGGACACAACTTTGACTCTATAGCCATATATATATGAAATTGGGTGGGGATGCAGCTAAGGGAGGGGATCTCTATTCAATCAAAATATATTGTATGAGATTTTCAAAAATTCAATAAAAATTACTTCAAAAAGTAAATTAAAATGAAAATAAATCAATAATCTTTTCAAAATCTAGAAAGTGAAAAATTGTGTGTGTTGATGTATATAGGTATATGCATGTGTGTGTACATGTGTGTGTACATGTGGAGGCCAGGAATCAACCTTAGTGTTACTCAGGCCCCATACATTTTAAAAAATATTTTATTTATTATTTTTATTTTATGTGTATGAGTGTATTGCCTGCACGTATGTGAGCGCACCTGTGTTGTGCAATGCCGCAGAGGTCAGAAGAGGGCTTCGGATTCCCCTGGTTTGTAGCTGCCATGTGGGTGTTGGGAATCGAACCCGGGTCCTCTGCAAGAGCAGTCAGTGCTCTTAACCGCTGAGCCATCTCTCCAGCCCCATATGTTGTTTTTTGAGACAGGGTCTCTTAGTGCTTGGGGCTCACCAAGTAGGCTAGTTTGGCCGGCCATCGAGCTCCGGGGATCTGCCTGTCATAGCTACCTCAGTGCTGGGATTATAAGCCTGTCACCACAGCTCTGTTTTTTATGTGGGTTTTGGGTTTGAACTCATGTCCTGTACTTGCAAAGCAAGTACTTTACCAACTGAAGCATCTCCCTGACCCAGCTCTTAGATTCGTATAGAATTTTCTGAGGAGTCAGACAATTGTTACTGTGCCTATTTTACATATTAGGAAGAGGCAAGATCGAGCCACTATCATGCAGAGATCCCAGGTCTCAGGATGGCCTTCCCTGGGGAGGAGAATAGCCAGAGTATGGAGAAAGTTGAGCCTGAGGACCTCTCACTCAATTGCTTCTTCTAATGAGCCTGGGCCTGACCCCAGCTTCTCTCCTCGCCAGTTAGGAAGGCTGGCACAAGAGACACCTAATGAGCTTGTGTCTGCATGGCAGCTCTGAGCCTCGGCTCTGCTGCAGGACCGAGCTGCTTCTGAAGGTTTCTAATTCGAGGTCTTAATTTTTGTAAAGCGTGAATTACAAGAAGTCAGAAGAAGGATGCAAAAGAGCATTTAATAATGCACATTCACAAAAGAAGTGGTGTAGCTACATTAATTAGGCAAGTCTTGCGTAAAGATGCAATGTAATTATATATTTGAGACAGTTAATTAGGGAGCTACTTGGAAATTTCAGTGAATATTAAGGTAATTATACATAAATACTATAACCATTAAGACTGCACCCATAATGAAAGCAATAACTAATTACATAAATAACAGCATACTTATGTTTTTACATTACCAACACCTAACAATGCTTCCTCTCCCCCGCCTCCCTTCACCATGCAAATGACAAATCTTCCATTTTTAACTCAGATATTCTTGCAAACGGTTGGGAACGGTGACCTTTCCTCTTTTCCCCCCTCTATTTTGACAAATCTGAGCCTGCTGTTGGGTCTTAGAGTGAATGGACAGAGACAGGGAAGTGGGCCTTCTTGCCTTCACCCGTGTGACTGTGCGCAGGAGGGAACCAGGGTCACACGGTGTCCTGGCTGGTGAGGGTAAGGCAGGACCATGGGCAGGTGCAGGTAGGCACCTGGGAGACCCGGACTCTAGGCCTTTAGCAGCTGGTTGAAATGCCTCAGAGAAGCCACGTGGCATCCACAAGCCCCCATTTCCTCATTTTGTCAAATGGAGGTCATAGCAATCTCCTCCTCCCTGTGCCTGGATGGGGTGTTGATGTAGGAATGTCAGATGCCATTCTGGGTACTTCACTGTCTAGTTTGCTTTCTATCGCTGTGCTAAAACACTGACCGAAAGCAATGTGGGAGGGGAAGGGTTTATTTGGCTTACATGTCATGAGGGAATTCAGGGCAAGAACTCAAGGCAGGAACTGAAGCAAGACCATGGAGGAGCACTGCTTACTGGCTTGCTTCTCTGGCCTGTTCTCAGCCATCTTTTTTATACAACCCAGGTCTACCTGGCCAGGGGTGACACCACCCTCAATGAGTTGGGCCCTTCTGTATCAATCAACAATCAAGAAAGTCCCTTACAGAATGACCACAGGCCTAGCTGCTGGAGGCAATTCTGCAGCTGAGCTCCTCTCTTTCCAGATGTTGACAGAGGACTCCAGCATGACTCTGGCCAATCATGGGCCCTGGCACTTCTGCGTCTCCCAGCTTCTCTTTATCCTCACCTCTGCTGGATACCCAGCAAGCTGCCTGCTCCACTTTCCAAAGGATCTGGAACTTGTTCATACTTGAGAGTGACTGATGACTTCAAGAGTTGAGAAGGTAAACCAACAGGAGTGTTTATATTTTAACAGGAAACAAAGCTTTACCCACTGCCCCACTTACAGATTACCCAGTGAATATCCAGTTATGAGACTCTCGGGCTCCAAGAGTGTCTTGGGCCCTTGTCTCACCCTGGAGGCATTTTTTATTCCACATGAGGGGCGTAGGGAGGCACACAAGAGCCTGATGCCTGGGTTAACCTTGAGGCTCTGGCACTAACCATCACCCTCCAATAACAACAGAGAGCTAGCAGTTACTAAGCAGTTACTATGCAGCAGGCACATTTTAAGAATTTCCTTGGATTGATTCAGTCCTCACAATTCCATCATGGGAAGGAGGAATGGGTATCCTGACCCAACCCAACCTGTGCTGTCATCATCTGTTAAGAACACCAGGTCACAGGCTGTTAAGTGACTTATCTCAACTCATGGCTCTACAACCTGAACGCTATAGTTTCACTCTGTTGCCCAGGCGGGCCTTGAACTTCTGATCCTTAGCTTCCAGAGTGCTATGATTTCACATGCCACTGTGTACAGCCTGTGACCAGAATTCTTTGCCTCTATAATAAACCTTTTCTCTTCAAATACAGTGTGGTAACAACACTCAGACCCTCTGCATGGGGCTGTTGTGCTGGGCCAGGGAGCTGGGTACAAGCCTAGCTCAGGGTAGCACAGGAAAGACTCCATTCTACTTATATTTATTTACATCATGGTTGGGTATGTTGACCCACCCCTGTAATCCCAGTGCTTGGGAGGTGGAGGCAGAAGGGCAGAAGTTCAAGGTCATCCTCAGCTATGCAGTGATTTTTGAGGCCAACCTGGGCTACATGAGGCCCTTTCAATTAAAAAAAAACAAACAAACAGATAGCTGGGCGTGGTAGTACATACCTTTAATCCCAGCACTGGCTGAGGCAGGAGGAGTCTGTGAGTTACAGGCCAGTCAGAGCTGTCTCAAAAAAAAAAAAAAAAAAAAAATAGGGCCTAGAGAGATGGCTCAGGGGTTAAGGGCACTTCCGGCTCTTCCAGAGGACGCAGGTTCAGTTCCCAGCATCCACATGGGATCTCAACAACTATCTGTACTCTAGTTCCAGGGGGTCCAACACCCTCTTCTGGCCTCTGCAGAAATCATGTACATGCTACACTTACATCCATCAAGCAAGACACTCATACACATAAAATCTTTTAAAAAGTCCCCAAACAAAATAGCCATTTGCCTCTTGCCCCAGGGGTGAGAATGTGCTCACGTAAGCCTGGGTCTTCTGGTGGTAGGCAGAGTGTCACCTGCACTCCGCAATTCCCGATACCTTTGCTTGTTTGCAGTGTGGTCCATTCTCCCTGCTTCTGTTGGGGGCGGCTAGGAGGGATAAGTCTGATTCCACCTGACCCATCAGAAGAACTGGGCCCCTTCCACATGCTACAGCAGAGTCACCGCCTCGTGAAGTCTGCCTGGTGTTCCTCCCTCCACACTCTGCTGGCTGCGAGGGGTCCACATCAGTTTTCATGGGAGATGTGTCATCACCTCATGGACTAACATGTTTACAGTGGTGAGCAGCAATAATAGTTGATCACATGGACCTGTTTTCCTCCTCCTCTTCTTCCCCCTCCTCTTCCTCCTCCTCTTCCTCCCCCCCCCTCCTCCTCTTCTTCCTCCTCCCCTCCCCTCCTCCTCCTCCTCTTCCTTCTCATCTTTTTTGAGACAAGGTCCTTCTGTAGCCCCAGCTGGTCTGGAACTCAATATGTAGACCAGACTGGCCTCGATTTCACAGATATCTACCTCTGCCTCCTGTGCTGGAATTAAAGGTATGCACCAGCATGCCCAGCTTGAGACCCATTTTCTTAAGAAATGTGAATGGGACTGGCTTAGTGGGTAGAGGCTCATGCCGCCAAGGCTGGTGGCCTGAATTTGAATCTCCAGACCCATGATGGAAAGAGAGAACTAACTTCTGCAAGTTGTCCTTGACCTCCACATGCGAACCATGACTGTGTCCCTCCCATTTACATCCTAAAGTAAAGCCACCTAATGTCCAGCCTTTCCACACATAGCGTTTTTCATTTGGGGGAAGATATCTTGGGGAAAAGACTTACTCAGTATCAGGAGAAAGTTGTACCATTTACCTCTATTGCTTAACCTTTACCGGGGGAAGATATCTTGGGGAAAAGACTCAGTATCAGGAGAAAGTTGTACCATTTACCTCTATTGCTTAACCTTTACTCAAAAATATGAATAAGTCCTTCACTCATGAGTCTAATAGATAGTGCATTAGTCCGCTTTTCATAGTGTAGCAAAATACCTGAAAAAAAAAATCTTAGAAAGAGGAAGGGTGTGTGTGTGTGGATAAGCAGGGCCTAGGGGGCCATTCACCTCATCATGGTCAGGGCACAGGAGAGAAAGAGAACAGGGTCCACAGCCCCTTCCATGACACACTCCAGTGACATAAAGTCTCCCACTAGACCCCTCCTCCTAAGAGAACCACCACCTCCCAGGAGAGACCAGGGGGACCAAGCTTATGACACAGGATTTGGGTGCATGCCAGATCCCAGCATGGCAGAGTACAATCCTAACTGTGGCTATCACCCTGAGAAGGGCAGCCAGTACGAAAATAGAAACGTGTGGCTATCAGAACTCCAAGAATTTGGAGCTGGAGCGAGGCTCAGTGGTTAAGAGCACCAACTGCTCTTGCAGAGGACCCAGGTTTGGTTCCCAGCACCCGCTTGACAGCTAACAAAGATCTGTAACTCCAGTTCCAGGAGACCCAACACCCTCTTCTGGCCTCTGTGGACACTTGCACACAAGTGACACACACACAAACAAAATAAAAATAAATCTAAAATTTATTTGGACCCCCCTCCCCATAAACAGAGAGGCCCCTGTGAGAATGATTACACTGCAAACAAGCGAAGGTGTTGGGAACTGTGGAGCACAGAACATGCTCTGTCTGACCACCAGAAAACTCGCGCTTATGTGAGTGCATGCTGCCCACGCCTGCGGCAAGAGGCAGATGGCTCTTTGGTTTGTTTGCTTGTTTGTTTGTGTTTATTTGTTTTATGTGTATGAGTGTTCTGCTTGAATGTGCACCATGTGTGTGCAGTGCTCAGGGATGCCAGAAGAGGGTTTGAGCCGTGTGTGTGTGCAGTGCTCAAAGAATATATGGGGCCAGGAACTAGTTACGGGTATTACGTTTTCCTGTGTTTTTTTTTAAAATAGGAAAGAAGCCATTGATGCTATTGATATTAAGTTCACAGATCAAAATACAAAAATACAAGAAGTACAATGAAACGGATGGGAAAAACAGAACAGAACTCAAAGAGGTCACTCCTGATTCATGGGACAGAAAATGGGAGGGCTGTAAGAACGCCCTTTCATTCAAAGTGATTACTTTTTGAAATCATATGACAGAATCTTTGCATGCTGAAAATGTATGTCTATCATTCAGTGGAATGAAAAATACATGTTGCAATATTGTGGTGCGACTCGGCACACAGAACCCTGTGCACACGTGTGTACCTGCACTCGTGTGTTTCTTGTATGTCCATAGGAAGAGCATGCCCTGGTCATTTCAGCCTAGCCTGAGGAGGAAGATGCGGGACCCAGGGCTCACAGCTGACCCTCAAACCTCTTCCAGGACACCTAGTCCTCCTTCACTGAAATCACCAGGGTGATAAAAACAAGGACAGCAGATTTCTCACAGCTAACAGTAAACTCCAGAAAACAAAGGAGTTATCTCGGTGCTGAACGACAGTATGACAGCGATCATTAACAGGTCCCATAGCAAAGCCCCACAGTGTCTGCGAGCTGAGGCAGGACATAGGCCTTTTCACATGGACGAACCTTCAGAGGCTCTCCAGAATAAATAGGAAATGGACCAAGGAAGAAAAGTGGTCTTAGATGGAGGAAACAGATGCAGAACAGTGAGGGTGAAATGAACACTGACCAGTAATGAGATCAATTATTGCCAACACTTTTTCTTTAGAAATTAAAAGATGATATTTCTTTATTGTGTGTGTATGTATGTGTGGGGGTGTATACACCATGCCACACGTGTGTAAGTCAGAGGACAGCCTGAGGACATTGGTTCTCTTCTTTCACCACATGGACCCTGGGGATTGAACCCAGGTCGTCAGGTTGGGGTGGCAGGTGACCTCACCTGATAGCTCATCTTGTTGGCCCAATTCTTTTCCTTTATTTCACAAAAGATGCAAGAAAAATTGTTACTTTTCAGGAGAAAAACATTTCATGTTTCATTGTGGAAAGATTAGTAGCATTAAACATCTTTATAATTAGGGAAACACAGTTATGTATGTTAAGGTGTCTGGGTGATTAGAGTACTAATATAAATGAGGAAATCAAGAAAGCTTCATCAGTCTCAGAGGAGGCAAGAAAGAAGAGATAGATGCAGATCGATTCCATATAGAGGTGAAGAGAGAGGTCCTTTGCCTCAGGATGGTGTGTATCTCTGCTCATGATTATGGGTTGTGGTCCAGTCCCATGTTTAAAGTAACGGGTTGGCAATTCTGCAATTCCATTTGTAGCTAAAATATTCCTAACAGAGGGAGTCCAAACAATCTTACTTTCTCCAAGCTGAGCCCATTCTTGTGTGTGAGATGGGAAAGCTACATACTGACTCTGGCTCTTTCCTCTTCCATGGCGAGTAAACCATGTGTGTCAGGCTTCTGGAAGGGCTGAATGGCTTTCTTTAGTAACTGTTCTTTTGTAATGGTGACCTTTAACTGTCACCTTGACACAATTTAGAATCTCCTGAGAAGAAAGTCTGAGGAGCGATTGTGTAGATCAGGTTGGCCTGTGGGAACCTCGGTGGGGCACTGTCTTCGGTTGTGTTGGTTGATATTGGAAGACCCTGGGCAGCTCATTCCCTGGGCAGGGGGTCCCGGACTGTATAGAGATCAAGTACAAACAAGCATGCATTGCTCTCTGCTCTTGACCACGGATGTGATGTCAGCAGCTGCTCTCACTTCCTGCCTTGACGTCCCCACAATGATGGACTGCAGCCAAACAAACCCTTTCTCCCTTAAAGTTGCTTTTGTTAGGGTATTTTATCACAGCAACGGAAATGAGACCAGAGCAGTTGTTATTCATTACTTTAAAATTTTCTATTAGCTTAGGAAAATGTGTATTTACCGCCCTTTAGTAACCAGAGACAAATCTTGTACATGTTTTCTCTCTTTTAAGTAAAGGGAAGGAACCATCAGCTGTTTTATTCTTGTAAAAAAAATTACACAGATGGCACGATACTACTACACACTTGTAGTCCCAGTGCTTGGGAGGCGGAGGCAGGAGGATTGTTAATTCTGAGGCCTGTCTGGTTGACAGAGTCAGTTCAGCCCAGCCAGGGCTACACAGTGAGATCCCTGCCTCAAAACAAACAAACAAAATGATTATAAACAGATTGTATAATTGAAATACAACCTCAGAAATACTAATAGGACATTCAAATTTAGTTCTCCCCGTCTGCTCATTCCTTGTCCCAGTAATGCCATGGGGGCTGGTGAGGGTAACTATTTATTGTATTTACTATTTTATTATTATTTTATGTGTATGAGTGTTTTGTCTGCATGTATATAAGTGCACCCATGTTGTGCAATGCCTGTGGAGGTCAGAAGAGGGTGTTAAATTCCCTGGAACTGGAGTTATGGGATGGTTGTTAGCTACCATGTGGGTGCTGGGAATTGAACCCTGGTCCTCTGCAAAAGTAGCCGGTGCTCTTAACTGCTGAGCCATCTCTCTAGCTCCCCGATGAGAGTAACTCTTGATGGCTGGGATGGCCTAGTGCAGCAAAGAGAACTGGGCTGGATTTGCCAGGGTGCAAGTCCGTCTCCTTGGCTGGCTGGTCTACCCCTCTTGGTCCTCCTGCTGCCCCTCTCTGTCTCTGTATCATCTTCCAACTCATTAAGCTCTGATTTTGCCTCTCTTTTGTCCCCTTGGTCAGTTGGAAGTCAGTCTCCCTGAACAGTGAGGAACCCTCAGAAGCCTCATGAGGCAGAGGTAGATTTTCCTCACATCACAAGAAGTCTCAAAGAGATTAGAACATAGTCCAGTGACAGGTACCTGTTCAAGAATGTCTATGAGAACCACCTGCTTCCTTCAAGAAGACAGGTCTTCATGGCTTTGAGACGGCTGCTGAATCTCCAAGTAACTTTTACATTTTATACTCATATCGTTAAAATATTTTTATTATTTTTATATGTATGAGGATTTTGCCTGCATGTATGTAAATGCACTGTGTCGTGCAAGGCTCACGGAGGTCAGAAGAGGGTATCAAATCCCCTGGAACTGGAGTTATGGACAGTTGTTAGCCTCCATGTGAGTGCTGGGACTCGAACTTGGGTCCTCTGCAAGAGCAACCAGTGCTTGTAAACCCTAAGCCATTGCTCTAGCCCCAACCCATACCATTTTTTTGTATGTGTATATGCGTGATATGTGTGTGCATATGTGTGCAGAGGCCAGAGGTCAACTGTGGGTCTTTCCTCAGGAGCCATCCACCTTGTCTTCTGAGATGAGGTCTTTCACTGGGCGCTGGGGCTTGCTGGTTAGACTAGGCTGGCTGGCCGGAGAGCCCCGGGTTCTCCTGTTTCTGCTTCCCCAGTGCTGAGGTTACAGGCACTTGCCATCAAGCCTGGAGTGGGTGTTGGGTAGTGAGCTCTGGTCCTCGTGCTTATCAGCAGGCACTTTACAGACTGAGATCTGCCCTGTGCAGCTGCATCTCTAGGCCAGTTGTGTTTCCTGTCTGTGCTCCAGGCAGAAGGGGCCTGGCAGGGAAGGGGAGGGAGGAGGGCAGAATGCAAGATCCCTGAGTTCTTTAGGCTTTTCTCCATCTTTAGACAGGGGCTTGAGGGAGGGAAAAACCTTTTCTTAGCCTTCCACCTATATCTTGCTGGCCACACAGGGCTTATATTGCTTGCTATAGCCACAAAGGTGGTCAAAGCTGATTATTGCTTTCTGGTCTCTACAGCAGAGGAAATCAGAGCATAGGTTGGTTCAGAATATGGGTGTTCAACGGGGGCACAGCAAACATATTTGGTAAGGAGCTAGCCAGTAAATACTTTTTAAAAGATTTAATTTTTAATTATATATGTGTGTGTGTGTGTGTGTGTCTGTCTGTCTGTCTGTCTGTCTGTGTGCTTACTGTGTGGAGGCCAGAAGAGAATGTTGGATCTCCTGAAACTCTAGTTAAAGGCGGTTGTGAGCTGCCCAGTGTGGGTGCTTGGAACCAAATTTTGGTGCTCTGCCAGAGCAGCCAGTGCTCTAATCACTCAGCAATCTTTCCAGCCTTGGGCTAGTAAGTATCTTTAAGCTTTGTGACCTTGCATCTGCTCAGTACAACTACTGAAGCATGAAAAAGCCACAGACAATGCATACAAGAGTGTGGCTGTTTCAATAAAACTTTATTTACAAAAACAGATGGACTGAGGAATTCCCAGGAGATTAGTGACGCACACTTCTGTGTGTGTGAGGATGTTTAATGGGGACTCTGACCTCAGAATAAGTCCCTTGGTGACTTTATAATATACTGGTGTTGTCGGGCGATGGTGGAAGAGTGAAGGTGGAGCCTTGCTGGAGAATGGATGTTACTGGGGTGTGTTTGGAAGACGTGTCTTATCCTGGTTCCTTCCTGTTGTCCCATCTCCACTTCCTGTCCACCATGATGTGAACTGCTCTGCAACTGTGAATCACAATAAGTTATTCCTCCTTTTAAACTGTTCTCAAGTATTTTGATCCCAATGAAGCATAGGTAATTAATACAGTATATGACACTGTCTCAAGTATTTTAGCCAAGATACTATTTTTACTTGTTTAGGGCTAGACAGCCTCGAAACATGGAACTAGGAATGGAAAGGTTGACTCTGATGGCTGACATGACAAGCCAGTCAGGAGCCCAGTCCTTCTATGTTGCTCATTGTGTCCCTTCCTGAGCTGCAGGGCTGGTCCTAGAGAAGAGCCAGCAGTAGCCTGCTGGGACATAGAACAGTAAATGTTCTAATAAAACTCAAAGGGTTGAATGGACACATATGATTCATTAAACTCTGTAAATACGAGCCCATATTCTTGAACTCTGGCTCTCAGATGTTCTGTCATAAAGTACCGACATATGTTTGAGGTAGGGGTTGAGAAAGCACCCCCGGTCCCCGTAGCCTGACAAAATTTCAAATTTGCATCTGGCTTCACCTTGGCCAGAGCAGAACCAGTATTGAGACAGTGGGCATCTCACATCAAACCTTTGTGTTTATCATTAAATGTAGACCAACATCGCTGCCTTTGTAAACAGAGTTACCAAGGAAACCGGTTTATCATAATTGGCTGTTTATTCCCTCTTCTCTCCCTCCTTCCACCTGAGCTTTCTTTGGGTGGCGAGGTATGATGGGTTGTTATCAGCCCGGCTCTGTGGCTAATTAGGTCCTAATATCTATTCAGAGGATTATGTTGCTCTTTCCCATAACTGTGCTGAAGTATGTTGTTTAAAAAACTGCACATATTAAAAAACCTAGTGATAGAACAATTGGTTTATTATATGTGTTTTAAATTGTCATAATATCTGCTCCTAAGGCAGCAGGACAGAAAGTAGAAACTTTTGGTCTTAGGTGCCTGAGGAAGTTTGCTTTCTCTGTGGGGCTCCTGATCTTTCAGGATTTGTCTTGGTTTTGTAACAGAGAGCACAGAGAGTAGCCACACTCTTCACTGATGTTTGAGGCAGAGTCTGCAAAGAAAGGATCTGAGAGTGAGCATGTTAGCTTTTCCCAGCTGCAAGCTTTCCACCCAGTGACTGGACTCCACCTCTTCCACAGGAAAACAGCAATGGGGAGTAAGGAATACACGGGTGGGCTGTTTTCCAATAAAACTTTACTGACGTAAACAGATCTGACCCAACAGGTGCACTGAGAAGCTGGGTCCCTAGTTTGGTTAATTGTAAACTTGACACAACGTAGAATCACTTGGGAAGGGCCGTCTCCATGAGTGATTGTCTGGCATAGGTTGGGCTGTGGACATCCATGGGGGGTGATTGATTACATTCATTGTGGTGGGAAGACCTGCCCACTGTGGGCAGCACCAGTCCCTGGGCTGGGGATCCTGAGTTATGTAAGAGTAGAGAAAGTGAACTGAGTGCCAGCATGCCTGCATTAACTTGTTGTTCTCTTGACAATGGATGTGATGTGACTTCTCTACTGAGATGACTGTCACCTGGAATTGGAAGCCAAATAAACCCTTTCTCCCTTAAATTGCTTTTGTTATGGAATTTTTATCACAATAACAGGAAACTAAGACAAGTGCTTTAGAGTGGGAGCAACATGTGGAGAAGGCTGGGTGGACCATTAGGAGCCCTTGTCAGATCTCTAAGAAGGGCGTTTCTCATGGTGGTCCCCCACAGAGGTAACCTATGGTAGGTCTTGTTTTCTTAGCATGTAGTGGTCGTATGAAATAATGGGTTTCATCATGACATTTTCATAGTCTATATCATGTGCTCTGTTCCTGTTCACTCCTAGAACTCTTGCCCCTCCCCATCCTGCTCGTGATCCTCCTCTTCCTAAACAGAAACTCTTGTACTTTCAAGTCTTGAAACAAATCCAGCTCCTACATGAGAACACACAGCATCTGTCTGAGTCTGGCTTATTTTGCTTAACGTGATGATCTCCAGTTCCATTTTCTGTCAGCAACCCTTTCTTCTTCATGGGTGCATAGAACTGCCTTGTGTACAGATGCCACATTTCCTTATCCGGTCATCTGTTGGCAGGAACCCAAGTTGATTCTATGACTTGGGTATTATTTTTAATTTTTATTTTATGTGTATGAGTGTATTTCCTGCATGTGTGTAAGTGCACCTGTGTTATACAATGCCTGCTGAAGTCAGAAGAGGGTGTCGG
Organism: Nannospalax galili; assembly: GCF_000622305.1. Classification (NCBI taxonomy): domain Eukaryota; kingdom Metazoa; phylum Chordata; class Mammalia; order Rodentia; family Spalacidae; genus Nannospalax; species Nannospalax galili. The sequence goes on from NW_008360311.1 coordinate 5,452,491, forward strand.
ATCCCCTGGAACTGGAGTTATAGATTGTAGTTAGCTGCCATGTGGGTGCTGAGAACTGAACCCTGGTCCTGTGCAAGAGCAGTCAGTGCTCTAACTGCTGAGCACCTCTCCAGCCCCTACGACTCGGTTATTGTGAACAGTGTCACAGCAGACATGGACGTGCAGGTGTCTGTGTTGTACGGTGACTTGATTCTTTTGGCTGTATTCCCAGGGGTGGTATTGCTGAGTCACATGGTATTTCTATTTTTAGTTTTGTGAGGACCCTCCACGCTGATTTACATGGTGGCTGGACAAATTTATATTCCCATTTGCCATATATAAGGGTCATGACTTGACTTGATTCTGACATTTCCTTATCTGCCATCCAGTCTGTTGACCCTACAAAGCTGTGAGACTCAACAGAAGTGCCCCAGGAAGGACTCTAGGAAGAACAGCCACCACCACTGACCCACTGGAGGACTGGTTTTGACCTAGCAGGTTGTGGTCACACTGCCACACCTGGCCTTTCTGGAAGGCTGTCCAGCTTGTTTTGCCCCACCAGGGGCTGAGTTCATGGTCTTCTGAGATAGCCTGCTCCATCTGAACACTTCTGACTGTCAGCAATTTCCCACTGCTCATGAGTCCAAGCTTGTCTCTCTATACCTTTTATCTATGGGTTTACACTAGGTTTCCTAGGCTGGCCTAGGACTTGCAAGGTAGCCCAGGCTGGCCTCAAGCTTGTGACCTTCCTGCCACTGCCTCCTGAGTAGCTAGGATCCTAGGCCTGTGTCATCACATCCCACTCCAAGTCCCTTTCAATCTTTGTTTTAATGAGAATTTAACTGTGGTGTAAAAGCAACAGCTGTCCAGGGGGTTTCCCTGAGTTCTACTGGAGTTGAAGGGCTGTGTTGAAATCTGAGCTGCTCAGCTGACCCTGCCCTAAGGGAAGAGGAGGAGCACTGAGAAAAGGAAGCCCAGGACCCCTTCACTGGGAAAGTCTCACTGGGACAGAGTGTGAGCTGAACAAAGCCCTACGCTCAGCCCCACGGACAATCTGTTTGCAGAGAGTGCTTCTCCGCGCATGCTGGGCTGACTGCGGATCCAGGACACCGTGTGGTTCTGACTGAGACCTGAGCTGGTGTAAGGAGGCTACACAGCTTCAAACATGCAGCTAGTCCTGAACATGTGATGGCTGTGACTTGCAACATTTTCAATTTAGTGATGGGTGTGTTGGGGCATAGCCCCATGCCAAGCTTAGAGTCATCAGAGGACAGATTATGGAGACTCAGTGTAAGTTATGATTCTCATGGGAAATTATTCCTAACACAAGGTTTGGATTTTGGTGATTATTCAGTGCACTGAGTATTATTTATTGATCCCTTAATCCCTGAGAGACACTGTGCTAAGTACCAAGCTGCTCCAAACTTAAGTACCAAGGCCAAGCCCTAGTTGGAGAACCTTTGAGGTAAAACAGCGGCAGATTGTGGCACAGGCTGTTTCCCTGAGCCTGAACTGTGAGTGTCCACAGGGCTGTGGTGTGCTCAGTGAAAGATCTCATGTCCCGGCATCCTTGCACTGAGCTTCAGCATGTGATTCCACCAATCGTACTTTGTCACGTGGGGACCTGAGGGGAAGGATGTTGGAGTAGAAAGACCAGATGTGCCCAGACCTCTGGCTATCTTCCAGAACCTCCTGCTCTGTGTAATTGTGGACCTTGAGGAGAATACATAACTCCTTGTGCATTTCAGCAGTCAGACCTTAGCTGAAATGGCACTTGGTATCTGGAAGGTGGTTGTTGCAAGGCACATAATTTAAAATGTGATGTTAGGGGCTGGGGAGGGAGCTCAATGGGTGAGCGCTTGCCTAACATCCATATAGCCCTGGGTTCGATCCCAAGATTCATGCAAAAAAAAAAAAGTGATATCGACCTAATGCCTAGGTGGCAGGCAAGACAAAGTGTGCAGCTCTGCCTTTGCAACCTGGAAATGCAGGCTTCGTTGGCACCGTGTGAGGGGAATGGACTGAGTCGTTGCCTGTTGTAGGAGCTGAAGAGCCAGTAACTGAAACTGTCACCTCCTAGGGGATGACAGAAGGTCAGAGCATCGGCTGGCTGGCTCTTTCTGTCCACTTCTAGCAAAGTCCTGGGAAAGGGAGCCACTCCCTTTGGGGAACAGAAATGGCTTTGCTGAGATGCACTCTGTCCGGCTCCCTGAGAGTCCGTACTCTGTCTGGCTCCTTGAGAGTCCGTACTGTGAAGACTTGATGCCTCCTATGTAGCATGTTGCAGGCATTCTCTGCCTCTAAACCCAACAATTTAGTAGGAACTAAGGTGATGGGCACTGTGGTAAAAGACTATAGGGGACTGCCCTCTGCATTAGTGGACTGTTAGCCTCTAAATATATCTTTTAGAGACCATGCTCTGTCTCTAACCTTCTGAGATTTTCTATTTTGTTGTCTGAACTCCACTGACACACGTGGTTTGGGAGCAGACTGTATGAGTGTTCTTGTGTCAGACAGAGGAGTTGCTTCCTTATTGGTTGAGCAAAGGGATTGACCTGATTGAGACCTGAGTGTGATGGTCAAGGGACGAAGTAGGACAGCCTCGGAGATGGGACAGTCTAGGTTAGAAGGTATCACTAACCCCTCTTTCCCACCCTGGGCTAGTCAGCATTCCATGACTGTTATGACACACCTGAGGTAATCAGTATAATAAGGGGAAAGGTTTTGCCATGGCTCATGGTTTTGAGGGTTCAGTTCATGGTAACTTGGCCTCACTGCTTTGGGCATGAGGCAGTGTAGTCCAGTATGACAGAACACATGACCAGGGAAGGAACTCACCTCATGGTGGCTGGGAAGCAAAGCAGGAGAGGGAAGAGGCTGAGTCCCATGTTTCCTTCGTAATATGCCCCTGGAGACTCACTTCCTTATAGTCCCCCCAACTCCTAATGGTGTCAATGTCTGGTCCCCAAGCCATGGATGCATGGGCCCCTTTAAGCTATAGCACCCACTTTCCTGTCCTGGTTTGTGGGGTCCTGACATTCTACCACTACACTGTATTCCATTAAGTTCACAAAGGCATTTTAAATGTTTAAAATGCCTGCATAAACTTGAAATGCTCAGAGGAAGGGCTGGGGCTCTAGCCCCTGATAGTTGCCAAGGCCCGCAACTCCATGGGGCAAGCCCTTGGGGAAGGGCAGAGGTGCCTAGGGGAAGGGCACTGTGGGCAATGGAGAGGTGTCCAGAGAAATGCTGTCAGGCTCTCAATGACACAGAGGAGCATTGGATGCTGGGATACAGTGACACTGTTCTCTATGATGACCTAGGATGCTAGAATATAGCAACACTATTCTCTAGGGTGACCTGGGATGATGGGATCCAGTGACACTATTCTCTAGGATGACCTGGGATGATGGGATATAGTGACACTGTTCTCTTGGGTGACCTGGGATGATGGGATCCAGTGACACTGTTCTCTAGGATGACCTGAGATGATGGGATCTAGTAACACTGTTCTCTAGGGTGACCTGGGATGAAGGGATACAGTGACACTATTCTCTAGGATGACCTAGGATGATGGGATCCAGTGACACTATTCTCTAGGATGACCTGGGATGATGGGATATAGTGACACTGTTCTCTAGGGTGACCTGGGATGATGGGATCCAGTGACACTGTTCTCTATGATGACCTGGGATGATGGGATATAGTAACACTGTTCTCTAGGATGACCTGGGATGATGGGATACAGTGACACCTTCTCTAGGATGACCTGGGATGATGGGATACAGTGACACCTTCTCTAGGATGACCTGGGATGATGGGATACAGTGACACCTTCTCTAGGATGACCTGGGATGATGGGATACAGTGACACCTTCTCTAGGATGACCCTGGGTTGTTGCCAGTATAGGGCAATCTGATCCCTCCAGACAGTTAATCTGGACAGTTTTGGCTTGGGTTATTTGTTTGGCTGTTTCCACTGATCAAATTAACTGAATGATTGCCAAATCTCTTCTCAGTAGTGCTTACCTGGGCAGCTGCTGTGTCTGGCAGGAAGGGGAGCGACCTCACAAGGACAGCAGGATTAGAGAATTAGTGCATCCCTGGGACCTGGTCCATTTAGGGAACTCTGTATTCAATCTGGGGTGAGAAGCAGGGCCTGGGGTGGGTGTGAGTCAGGGAGTCACTCAAGCAGGAAGAGAGGGCAGGGATGTGGCCTGTATGACTCCATCCACCCTGTGGACCAGCCTGTGTCCTTGTTACCCCATCCACCCTGTAGACTAGCCTGCAGTCCTTGTTACCTCAGGCTACCCTGTAGACCAAGGTGCTGCCCATATACCCCAGGCTACCCTGTAGACCAGCTGTGGGACAGTGTCTATTCTCCATGGGGCCTGTATTGACCTTATGAAGCAACTGATAAGTGAGAGAGAGAGAGAGAGAGAGAGAGAGAGAGAGAGAGAGTTTCTTGCTTCTTGGGCTATCTTAGTCTACTTAATAAAGTACCCGAGTCTGAGAAAGAATATGGATTTATTTGGATTATGATTCTGGAGACACAGCACTGCCCAAAGATCAGCACCATATGGTGAGACAGAGCAAATGTGTGTTACCTCTCCTTCTTTCTGCACGTGTGTGTGTGTGGCATTGTGTGTGTGTGTGTGTGAGTGTGTGTGTGTGTGTGAGTGTGTGTGTGTGTGTGTGTGTGTGTGTGTGTGCGTGTGTGTGTAGGGGAGCAAACCCCAAACTGTGGTGATGACCAAGAAAAGCTTAAAGAGGCTCTGGGAAGGACAGGGAGGCTAGTCTGTTCCTGTCTTCTCAATGAGCTTGGGACCCCAGGTTCTAGCTTGAGCATGGCCTCTTTAGACCTTACCCAGGCTTCTCATTGTTTTGCATCTTGTCCTCAACCAGGACGCAGCTCCTTTAATGTCGTGGTTCCTTGTTGGTCTCCTCGGTACCTAGCAGTGCCTGGGCCATTGCAGTGAACTGTGGCCAGCAGCTTGACTTACTATTTATGGACATTTTATTCATTACTTTTCTGTTGTTGTAAAAAATACCCTGACAAAAGCAGCTTAGGAAGGGCTTAGTTTGGCTGATGGTTCCAGAGGGACAGAGCCCATCATGGAGGGAAACATGGCAGCTGGCAGGGAAAGTACGGTGGCAGGGGAAGGAAGATGGCAGGTCACATGTCACCTACACACAGGAGGAGGTGGGGGAGGGGAAAAGAGAGAGGAAAGAGAGAGAACAGGAAGTGGGCCAAGGCTATAAACCCTCAACGCCCACCCCCTAAAGGTTCCATGACCTCCCCAGACAGCACCACCAACTGGGGACCAAGTGTCCTGGACATGAGGCTGTGGGGAGCATGGCTCAGTCAAACCACCACGAGTATTTATTACATGCTTGGTCTCCCGTGCTAGGAGCACAAAGATAGGCAAGCCCAGCCGATGAAGCGCTCCATTTCATGAGACAAGGAATGATCCTATGCAGTACGGGAGGACAGTAGTCTGGAGCAGAAGAGTCATGAGGTGTAGGGAGGCTCAGACGCTGATGTCATGGTAGCAGGAGTGTGGCATCTGGTCACATGACATCTGTAGTCAGGAAGCAGAGAGAGGCGAAAGCAGGCGCTCCACTCGCTCTCTCCTTTTTGATTCAGCCGGGGACAGCATTCTAAGGAATGCTGCTGCCCACAGTGTGAGTGGGTCCTCCCACCACAATTAACCTAATCCTGAAAGTCTCCCACAGACAGGTCCAGAGGTTTGTCTACCAGATCCTGTCATGCTGACAGTACTAAGCCTCACACAGAGTCATTGTCAGCCTCACTGAAGACAAGAAAACTGAGGGGTGATGTTCAGTGGCCTGCTCAAGGTCAGGCTCTGGCAGGAGTCAGAGCTTCTAGCGCATTCACCAGTCCCTTTTGCGCCTCTGGTCTAGCCTTCTGTAGGTCCCTTTGTGGTGGGGAGTGTGGGCACAGGGTGCCAAGCCTGCATCCTGAAGTGTGCAGATGTGTGTGTAAGATTTGTATAGTGAAATTGTTGTTCTGGAAGTTTAACTGTGGCAAAAATTACACATGACATTTATGACTTAAGCCATTTTAGAGCTCAGTAGTGTTACACATATTCACATTAGCATGCATCCAGTCTCCAGAAACTTTTCTTCTTGCAAAACTAAACCATATTCACTAAACAGCAGCCCTGTCTTTCTGCTCTGCCCCCAGGCCCACCACACCACTACTTTACTTTCGTTTCTATGGTTTGATCACTGCAGGAGCTGCAGATGTGTGGACTGACAGCGTCTGTTTTTCTGTGTCTGGCTTGTTTCACTTACTGCAGCACCATTAGAACATTACGTTCATCTGTCTGGTGCAGACTTGCTTTCCGATTTGAGAATGGATTGATTCTATCGCAGGCACATACCATGTTTTGTTCATCTGCTCATCTACGATGGACTTCTGTGTTGCCCCCACTTTTGGCTGCTGTGATTCAGGTTGCTGTGGACATGGGATGTAGGCACCTGTGCAAACCCCTGTTCTTCCCTTGGGTATGTCCAGAGTGAGCTGCAGGATCATGGGCAGTCTGTGTGGATGACTCTGAGGAGCCACCATACTGTTCCCCACAGAGACCATCTTACCTTCCAAACATCAGTGCACCAGACTTCCTGTTGCTCCCTGTCTTCTTGTTATTTTATGGTTTCACTTTTGTTCCTTCTGAGTTAGGGTCTCATGTAGTCCAAGATGGTCACAAAGTTACTATGTAACCAAGGATGACCTTGAACTTCTGATCTTTCTGCCTCTACCTCCTGAGTGCTGGGATTGCAGGCCTGCACCACCATGCCTAGCTTATGCACTGCTGGGGATTGAACCCAGGGCCTCAATGCATGCCAGGCAAGCACTCTACCAACTGAGCCATATCACCAGGCCTTTATGGGTTCTCTCTCTCTCTCTCTCTCTCTCTCTCTCTCTCTCTCTCTCCCCCCTCTCTCTTTCTCTCTCTCTCTGTCTCTCTGATAAAAGTTATTATAGTGGTTGGCAATTGTGTTGGATAGCTTTAGTGTCAACTTGACACACCTGGGTTGAGGGAGCCTCAATCGGGGAATTTCCTCTATTGGACTGGCCTGTGGCCATGTCTGAGGGGCATCTTCTTGATGAGTGATGTGGGAGGGCCCAGCCCACTGTGGGTGGTGCCACCCCTGGGCAGGTGGGTCTGTATTGCATAAGAAAGCAGGCTGAGCAGGGGTCAGAGAGCAAGCCAGTAAGCAGCGTTCCTCCATAGCCTGTGCTCCAGCTCCTGCTTCCAGGTTCCTGCCCTGAGTTCCTGCCTTGGGCTCTCCGATGAACTGCGACCTGGGAGATGTAAGACAAATAAACCCTTTCCTCTCCAAGTTGGTATTGGTCAGAGTATTTTGTCACAGCAATGAAGAACAAATTAGGACAGCAACCAAATATTTTGGCTTTAGGACATTGCACATAAAAAGATCCAGCTCAAGGGGCTGGAGAGATGGCTCAGTGGTTAAGAGCACTGACTGCTCTTGCAGAGGACCCAGTTCGATTCCCAGCACCCACATGGCGGCTACGAACAGTCCTTAACTCCAGTTCCAGGGGAATCTGAAGCCCTCTTCTGACCTCCGCGGCATTGCATGACACAGGTGCGCTCACATACATGCAGGCAATACACTCATACACATAAAATAAAAATAATAAAATATTAAAAAAAAAGATCCAGCTTTTGGCCAGGTGTGGTGGTGCATGCCTTTAATCCCAGCACTAGGGAGGCAGAGGCAGGCAGATTTCTGTGAGTCTGAGGCCAGCCTGGTGTCCATTAGCGAGTCCTGGCCAGCTGCGGCTACAGGGAGACCTTGTCTCAAAAAAAAAAAAAAAAAAAAAAAAAAAAAATCAAGCTCTCTGGCTTCATGTGTCACTTCTGCAGAGACAGCTGTGCCCTGGAATGGATGAGGGCTTCCTGCTCGGCCTGTGGCACGTTCCTGCTCCACTCACTCCTTTTCAGATCTCTTTGGTGTTTGAACTTGTGAGGAAAGAGGGGTTGGGGTGCCCTTCCCATTCCTCATCCTCAGATGATTCTTTTTGACTCCAGAGCTGAGATAGAACTCAAGGCCTTGTACATTCAGTAAGCACTTCACCACGGAGCTGTATCACACCTACATCCTTTCTTTGGCACAGGCTCTTGCTATGCAGCCTTGGCTAGCCTCAAACTCATGATCTGCCACCTACTTCAGCCTTCCGAGTGCTGGGCTTTCAGATATACACACCACACCGACTCCTAGATTATCCTAATGAGTGTATTTCAGTAGACAGTGCTGGAGAAGGAGCTAGAATTCTGGCCTGTTGTTCCAAGCCTCTTCACTGCTGTGAAGTGGAGTCAAGTTCATTTCTCTGTTGTTAGGGAGAGAGGCTGTGGAAGTGGAGTTCTTCATACACTGTTACCCGAGAATAAAGCACAGGCTGGTGACTGGAATGACTAAACAGCTGGGGTCTGTGAGGGAGGATCCCGCTGAGGGAGGGGGACCCGCCTGCACTACCTAGAACCACTGTCTTCAGACTACTTCACACAGGGCCCCGGAAGAGGCTGTTCACGGGCATCCGATCACATATCCAACATTTGCTTTGCATATCCATTGAGAAGCCAGATTGGTCAGCCAAGATGGGGGGGGGGCAACAACACACTCCCAGAGGCCTTTGTTACAGGCCTTGGTCCTGCACACATGGTCTGGCTGGGGACATCTGCACGTGGCCTGTGTGCCCAGCGGGAGCGGGCTCCCTGTCCCCTAGTGTCTGCAAGCTCTTTTCTGTGCAAGTTCCGCAGCAATTGCCCTCAAACCATTTCTGTTGGACTCCCTCTCTTGGGAGCTTCTGCTTTGTCATTTAAAATAGTTTGGGAACTTCAGATTTAGCCCAGTGTCAGAGTGGTTTATTTGGTCTGTAGGCGTTTTTGTTTTTAAAATTCATGACAAGTTCCTTGCAACATGTTTTATTATATTTTCGCCACCTGTTCTACCTTGGGGGTAGCATCAAAATCTGGGGCTATCTGTCTGTCTTTTTATTTTTGTTGTTTCCTTATTTTCCATTTTTACGTGTCTTGCAAACACGCACAATGTGAATTTAAATATGTATATATCCATCTATATATTCTCTCCTCTCTCCCTTAATTGACCTTGAACTCTGGTTACATTTCTGAACATGTGTATTTTCCCAGGCTAATTATGGAGTTTTAAATGACAAATTTGTAAAACAGATAGTTATATGGAAAACCCTTTCCCAGTATGAAGTGTTGTCTCTGGGAACATTGAACATGAATAGCAATCTATACACATGTACATATAGCTACATACCAATATCACAAGAATGAAACATATAAGGAAAATACCCCCGAAAGGCTCATAACATCCAGGAGCTTCCACAGGAGCACCCACAATTTTACAGATGGGGAAATCCAGCTTCTACATAAATACTCAACAGGGATAGCTGCAAGGTGGGTGTTGAAGGGGTGGCAGAACCCCAAACTTTGAGAGCCGTGCAGTTATTCACAGGATGTCTCTGTCAGTTATGACAAGGGACCAAGCTATTTTCTAGCAATATATTCTAACTCTTTTTTTTTTAAAACCACAAAAACACCCATTTAATGATGAGCTCCCCTGGAGCCAGCTGTGCCTGAAGGTCACACTTTTCAATTATATGAATCAGTAAGTTGTCTTTTAAATTCTGTTTCTTGAGACCAAAGAGGAAGGAGGAAGAATAGGAGGAGGACAAGGAGAGAGAGGAGGAAGAGGAAGAGGAGGAGCAGGAAGAGGAGGAAGAGGAGGAGCAGGAAGAGGAGGAAGAGGAGGAGCAGGAAGAGGAGGAAGAGGAAGAGGAGAAGCAGGAAGAGGAAGAGGAGGAAGAGGAGGAGGAAGAGGAGGAGGAGGAAGAGGAAGGGGAGGAGCAGGAAGAGGAGGAGGAGGAAGAGGAGGAAGAGGAAGAGGAGGAGGAGGAGAACAAGAAGAAAAATCTAAAGCAAGCAACAAAACCAACCAACAAAACAAAACCAAAACCTGTGTTGTCAGAATTAAACTTCTAAACTTGACATTTAAAATGTAAGGTATTGGCCAGAAAGATGGCTCAATGTGTAAACGTGTTTGCTGCCAAGACTGATGATCTGAGTTCAATCCCTTGGTCCCACATGGTGGAAGGGAGGGAGGTGACATCCACATGCACAGTGCCTCTGCAGTGAAAATGAAATGTAGAAAAATATTTTAAAATAACGTTAAAACGTGAGGTGTTGTCATCTCCATTTTTAACAGATAAAAAAGGATTTATGCGTGGAAGAGTGTCTTGTTGCTTAGAAACCCAGGCCAACAGGTATGTGGAAGTCTAAAGAAATCAAGCTTCTCTCAGAAAAAAATGAGCAAGTAGCCTCTTACATGTTCTGTAACACCATTGGAAAGCATGCATCTTTGGGTCCCCAACATGGTGGCCCATCCCATTCCCTCTACTGAGAAATGAGAGAAGGATTTGGTGCCTCGAGACCTTACCGCTCTCGCTTACCGGGGCGATGAGGAGCCTCTCTGTCCTCTGGGGACCCTGCTGTTCTGTTTCATGGTGGGGTGACTGGGTCCTCGAGAAGGGCGTATGTGTAAGGGGGATTTGTAGAATACAGAATATGGTTATGGAACAGACATTAGCCAGGATCTTGTCATTGTTAAGAACTTTGACCTCTGGGTCACATTAGCAAGCTATTTGGCTTTTTAAAAAAATTGAGATGAGGGCTACGGAGATGGCTCAGTGGTTAAAAGAAATTGAGATGGGGGTCTTACTTTGTAGTCAAGGCTGGCCTCCAACTCGAGATACTCCTTGTGCCATACCCTCCTGACGAATGGCTGTCATTTGACCATGTTAGGCATCAGTTTCTGTCTACGATGGAAATACTGTAATCCATAGTACACACTCAGTAAGTAGTAGCCATCCAATAATTTCCCCAAAGTTCAATCAGATGAATCCCGAGTCCACTGTAAGCTGAAGTCCCAGAGCCACAGTGCCCATTAGTAGACTGGAGGTCAAGGGGAGTCCACCGCAAAAGCAGAATCATCCATTCAGTTTATCCCAGTGTCTTCGAGTCGGAGTCAAGCCTAAACCCCTTTGTCTCCTGTGTTATTTTTCTGAAGAACCAGGGTTGGATGAAACACACTTCTAGGTTCCAGAACCATCCATTGTAGGGTGGAGTAGGTCATACCCTGGAGTAACTGAGAGGGATTCATTAGGCCACCACTAGGGGGTGTGCTGGTCAAGTGTTCTGACTCCCAGGGAGAAAAGAGGCTTTGGGCTTCTGGAGAATAGAGAGAGCTTTGAAGCCGAGCCCCAGAGAGGCCCAGATGGCAGTGGCTTTGAGGAACAGGGAGAGAAAAAAGAAGTGGTGACACCATGTGTCAAGATTAGAGCAGATTTCCTGTCCTTTCCCCAGGGTCTTATGCAAATGGCTGTCTTGTGGGTAAACATCAGTAGAGACCCCAGAGTGCTGGAATGTGAGGTGTGGTCTAAAGGCCAAGGCCAACATGGGGCTGCACACAGGACAGGGCCCACACCACAGCTCCAGAGGCCTTGAAGTAGGAGGTCTCAGCCCTGGACTTGGTCCTGGATCACCAGAGATGTCCTTGATGGCAAGGGACATTTAGTAGACTATTTCCAAGGTTTTTGGTTTCCATGTCTAATATGAAGATTTGCTACTGAACACACACGTGCAGTACATACATGTGTGTTAATACATACATGTGTTCTGATAACGAAAACGTTTCTCTCAGTATTATGCAAAGTATGTGATATGTTGTATGTAGCTGAATTAAAGTCATAAATTTGGAGATGAAAACTGAACGTCACTCAGAGGATTAAAAATGTTCAAAATATGAAATTGCAAAATTCTAAAAAAGCATCCCCTCTTAAAGCCTTGCAATTGGACACCCTCTGCCAGACGGTATTTCAAGGCATAGGAGGGTGCACGGGTAATTGGACATTTGAAGGAATGCATGATGGTTAGGTTACACGTGATAGAAATCCAACTCAAAAGAGAGGATGAAATTAGCTTTCTTTGAAGGCCCTGGGGGTTGTCTGTACCATGGACTGTGGGGAAGAAACACGGCCAGGCCTTGGTGCTCAGCACATCAGGAAGCCCCACAACCTGTTAGGGTATTCCTTGCCAGACTATTATTTTTTTTTTGCATGTGGTGTGTGTTTGTATGTGTGTGTGTGTGTGTGTGTGTGTGTGTGTGTTTATATGTACATGGGAACTTGTGTGTGGGGGTATGCATGCTTGTGTGTGGGCATGCATGTGGAAGCCAGAGCTTGCTATCAGGTGTCTTCCTCAGTTGCAATACACTGAGGCAGGGTCTCACTGAACCTGGGGCTCACCAATTCAGCTCAGCTAGCTAGGCAGCTTGCCTCAGGGACCCCTGTCTCTGCCTCCTGTGTGGTGGAGGTGCAGGTGGGCTTCCAGTCCTGCCTGGGATTTCTGTAGGTACCGGCATCTGAGTTCTGGCCTTCACACTTGCACAGCTCTTTTCCCGCTAAGCCATCTCCCAGCCCCTGGATTCTTGATTCCTCCTTTCTGTGCTGCCCCATCCTGCCCTTCTCTGGGTCGGCTGCCAGGGACGCATGGGCCTGTGTCTGCAGCGACTAGGCACTCTCTCCACTGTTTCTGCTGCTGGAAAGAGAAAGATTCCCCAGTTCCAAGTTCAGAATTACCAGGGAAGGAGAGGATTGTCCTGGCTCAGGTCAGATGTCCACCCTGGACCAACCACCCTCTGTGGCGAGGGGCCAGCCATCCTGTGCATGATATCATCTCTAGTGACAACTCGTTGTCTGTGTGTGTGTGTGTATGCCTATATGTGTCTGTATACGTGTGTGCATGTGTATACATGTGTCTGCATATTTGTATTTGTGTGTGTACGTGTGTGCATCTCTGTATGTGTATGTGTGTGTATATATATGTCTGTGTGTGTTTGTGTGTATATGTATGCCTGTGTTGTGTCTGTGTATGTCTTTGTGTGTATGTCTGTGTCTGTATATTTATGTATGTATCCTTGTGTATGTGTGCTTTTGTTTGTACGCGTGTATATGTCTGTGTATGTATGTCTTTGTGTGTGTCTGTGTGTCTCTGTGTGTGTGTGTGTCGTGTGTGTGTGTGTCTGTATATATGTGTGTCTTTGTGTCGTGTGTGTCGTGTGTGTGTCATGTGTGTGTGTCTGTGTGTGTATGTCTGTATATATGTGTGTCTTTGTGTTGTGTGTGTCGTGTGTGTGTGTATGTGTCTGTATATATGTGTCTTTATGTCGTGTGTGTGTATGTCTGTATACATGTGTGTCTTTGTGTTGTGTGTGTCCTGTGTGTGTGTGTCTGTATATATGTGTGTCTTTGTGTCGTGTGTGTCTGTCGTGTGTGTGTCTGTGTGTGTGTCTGTATATATGTGTGTCTTTGTGTCGTGTGTGTCGTGTGTGTGTGTCTGTATATATGTGTGTCTTTGTGTCGTGTGTGTCGTGTGTGTGTGTCTGTATATATGTGTGTCTTTGTGTCGTGTGTGTCGTGTGTGTGTGTCTGTATATATGTGTGTCTTTGTGTCGTGTGTGTCGTGTGTGTGTGTCTGTATATATGTGTGTCTTTGTGTCGTGTGTGTCGTGTGTGTGTGTCTGTATATATGTGTGTCTTTGTGTCGTGTGTGTCGTGTGTGTCTTTGTGTTCTGTGTGTGTGTGTGTGTGTGTGTGCGTGAAGTCTGTGGGAACTACAAGTGCGAAGGGGCAGGAATAGGTTCTTGGCTGTGGACACTGCTTTGTTCTGGGTTTCCCACCTTTGTACAGCTGAGACTGAAGTGCATTATCCCTGTGACCTGAGTTCACCGAACATGTTCCCCACTGTTGGATATTTAGTTGTTTCCATTTTCACGGCAGTTTTGGGGTGTTAGGGTGCTGTGATGGAAGAACCTCCTGACTCCTCACAAGGGTTAGGTTCATTAGTGTGAATAAAAAATAGGACTTCCCTCAAACTGAGAAAGTGCTGCTACTGCATCAATAACAAATTTGCTGGGCCAGTCATTGTTGTTTATTAGGTTTATACAGCTGGGTAGGACCATTGATTGGTGTTCTCCCTTGGCAGCTTGTATAGGATCCTTTAATACCATGAGAGCTGGTCTTCAGAGAGGAGGCTACCAGGTCAGTTCCAGCTCCATTGCTCCAAGTCCTGTGTCTGAAGTATGTCTTGTTTTCAGCAACAGAGTCTTACCTTTGAGTTCTGGGAGGCGATCAAGGTCTGTGGCGGTAGCTTGTGTTATTTTGGGAGTCTGTTGGACTACCTTGCCTTGAAGGAAGGTTTCTCCTGCCTGGGACTGTGTTTTTTGTTATACAGCCTTCAGCTATATACATGCATGCCTGTATGTACGGGCTCTCTCACACACACACACACAGTATGGGTATTTTTCAATAGACTTTTGAACTAATACATTTCCCTTTTGTTTTTCACACCTTGAGGGTAATCAATAGCTGTCTAATTGGACCTAAGACCACTTAATGGGAGGGAACTCATGTGTGGTACTGTAAATGGCCAAATATACATGGATGGAGAGGTCATAGAGCCTAGAGAAAAACCTCCCTAGGCCAATATAATTTCTTACTGTATTCTAAATATGTATCCCTATATTTACAGACAAATGTACCCCTCACCACTCATCAAAAAAGAAGTTATTGCTTCTTTTTTGCAACAGATGGAGACTATTCCAGAGTTCCACAACTGGTCAAATGCAGATAGTAAATGACTGTAACATGCTTATCCCTAAAGAACACATCTTCAGTGCAACCTCTACACATAAGATGAATGCATCTCTCATCTCTCACTAGAGGTTTCCTTATGTAGCCAATGGTGAT
>NW_008360311.1:5467430-5476037 GCF_000622305.1 Nannospalax galili
GGACACCTGTATCCAACCACTGCCTCCCAAAGGCTCAGGGACGGTTGTGGAAGAGGGGGCGGAAAGACTGTAAGAGCCGGGTGGTAGATGAGCACAGGAAACGGTTTTCCAGGTAGGTGGGAAGTTACTCATATGAACTTACAGCAATGGTGACAGCATGCACAAGCCCCATGTGACCTCAAACAGACCAAAACCCAGCACGGAAGTGGGGAAGGGGGTAAGAAGCCCCAATCTTAGCTGAGGAACTGTTCACAACAACTGATGAGTAATGGTAGAGGGAGAGTTGGTATTTTTTTTCAAAGGGAGTGATGCTAGGTAGGTTGACCAGGCTCCAATGGATGGACTCACATCCAGGGACATTTGGGACTACAAACTTGACTGGATAAATCTTAACATATATGATAGAATGCATGAAATTTGATGGGGGTGGCTATGGGGTGATGCAGATAGAGGAGGCTGTCTAAATATGACCAAGATGTTTTGTTTCCTTAAAATATATTTTATTAGCTGGGTGTGGTGGCACACACTTTTAATTCCAGCACTTGGGAGGCAGAGGCAGGTGGATCTTTGTGAGTTCGAGGTCAGCTTGTCTGTATAGCGAGTTCCAGGACAGGTGGGGCTACAGGGAGACTCTGTCAAAAAGAAAACAATTTTTATTATTTTTTATTTTATGTGTATATGTATTGCCTGCATGTATATAAGTGCACCCATGTCATGCAATGCCCTTGGAGGTCAGAAGAGGATGTCAGATCACCTTGTAACTGGAGTTATAGATGGTTGCTAGATGCCATGTGGGTGCTAGGAATCAAACCCAGGTCCTCTGCAAGAGCTCTTAACCATTGAGCCATCTCTTCAGCCCCTGATCAAGCATATTATATGAAATTCACAAAAATTTAATAAAAAAATTTCCTTAAAGAAAAAAAGGATTTGGATCCTCAGTCCCTGGCCCCTCTGAAGTTGACGTGAGTGGCTCTGGTCTCCTGAGTTCACTCTGTCCTCCTTTCCTCCCTCCAAATCAAGCACAGTGAGAGTTGATAGCTGAGCTATGTGGAGGAGCGTGGGAAGAAGACAGAGATAGTGGCCCCTGGAGCCACAGGTCAGCCTCTCTGCTCATGACCCTTCTGGAAACAAGTGCAGAAAAGTGAACTGTCTGGGAGTAGTCTGCAGCCTTGTAGAGGGTACGGTGAACACCTCTGAAGTTACGCATCTCAAGCAGGAGTCCCTTTTTAGATGGGGCAGAGGAGTTGGTGCAGGAGGCCCAGGAGAAGAGCAGGGTCAAGGGCCCAGCGGGACCCGAGCAAGACTGGCTCCTCTGGCTGTGAAATCCATACACAACTCAGGATCGAGGAGAGCCTCCTGAACACCCATCTATTACGTTTCCTCTGGGAAAGCTGTTTTGAAATATTAGTGGTATATTAGTTACTTTTCTGTTGCTGTGATAGAAACACTGACCCAAGCAATTTATACAAGGAAGAGTTTATTTGAGCTTACAGTTCCAGGGGAATTAGTCCGTCATGGTGGGGAGGCATGGTGACTAGAGGTGGCTGGAGCAGGAGCAGCAGAAGCTAAGCTCTCACATCATCACGCAGGCACAGGAAACAAGAGAGCAACTGGAGATCAGCAAGGCTTAAGAACTCTGTAAGTCCACCCCCAGTGATGTGCTTCCTCCAGGATAGCCACACCTTCTAAAACCTCCCAAAACAGCGCCACCATCTGGGAATAAATGTCCAAATACTTGGAGTCTATGGGGGATATTTTCATTCAAACCATCACAAGTGGTTTTCAACATCTCAAAATGTTTCCTAATTTAGTGGAAGATAGTTTCTCAAGTTGAAATGGCTTTAAATGCCCTTTGTGGAATAACGAGATTTCATGAACATAGGGTGTCATTGGATCATTGAATGCTTTCTAGTGGAAAGCAAAGCCTTCTCCTCCTCTTCCTCTTGTGGTGCTATAGAAAGAACGCAGGGCCTTGCATGTGCCAGGCCCACACTCTACCACCAAACTGCATCTCCAGCCCAACCCTTTTTCCTTTGCTGCGGAGAGCCTCAGGCTGAAGGCCTGTCCTAGTTTGTTTCTCCATTGCTGTGACAAAACACTTTGACCACTACCAACTTGGGGGGGAAAGGATTTATATCTCCTAGGTCACAGTTCATCAGGGAGCCCAAGGTAGGAACTCAGGGCAGGAACCTGGAGGTGGGCGCTGGAGCACAGGCCATGGAGGAACACTGCTTATTGACTTGCTCTCCTGGCCCCTGCTCAGCCTGCTTTCTTATGCAACCCACCTGCCCAGAAGTGGCACCACCCACAGTGGGCTGGGCCCTCCCACATCACTCATCAAGAAGATGCCCCTCAGAAACGGCCACAGGCCAGTCCAATAGAGGCAATTCTCCAGTTGAGGTGCCCTCGACCCAGGTGTGTCAAGTTGACACTAAAGCTATCCAGCACAAGGACTCTCCACTGGCTGCCGGTAGTGAGGGAAGAGAACAGATCTTTTCCTACTGTGTGCTTTCCGTGCTTGGTTTCTCCAGGGCTCTAGCTGAGAGCATTCTAACCAGCGTCTGTTCCATGGGCCACAACTGCTGCCATTGTTCCAGGTGATCTGTGTTTTGCCGGGAGGAGCAGAGTCATTGTTTTTCTCCATTTCTCCTGTTTTCTATTTGTGGACTAGTACAGCTTCATGAGATGACTTCTGTCCTGTTGTGACTCCCATGGCTTATCACTCTTCCTTGTTTTGAATGATGATAAGTGAACAGTAATCTCAGTGTGGCAAGTCCAGGGGTGGGGTATTTCTCAAGCCATGGCTGTATTGAATTTTGTTTTGGAAGTTGCTGGACTCTTTCAGTACAACAAGGTTTCTGGAGGCTGCCTTCAGTGATCCCAGGCGGGGAAGTGGGGTGAAAGACTGTCACTTAGTTTGAGCCCATCAGAGTCTGAGAGTTGGATGGGAGGTTTGCCTGCACGGGGAAGCCTCACCTCTAAGCTTGACCTTGACAGATCTGGAGTATAGGGCAGCTAGCTCTGTTTATTTGGAATTTAGTACTCAAACTTGGTATTTGGGGCTTCAATCTGTAGTTTTTTCTAGGGAAGAACAAAGAACTATAGCACAGTAGGACTCTGTGTGTGTGTGTGTGTGTGTGTGTGTGTGTACACATGCACGTAGAAGAGGTCAACGTCAGGTGTCTTTCCTCAGGAGCTGTCCCCTTCAATTTTTGAAGCAGCATCTCCCATTATTAACCTGGAGCTTTCTGATTAGGTCAGATCTGTCTATTCCTACCCTCCTACTCCCCTGCCACCACCACTGCCTTGGTCTGGAATGATGAGTGTGTAGTGCCATGTCCAGCTCATTACATGAGTCTTGGGAGATTGCTCTCAGGTCCTCAGGTTTCCACGGTGTGCTGGAAAGCTTTAGCTGTCAACTTGATACATCTAGGAAGAGGGGACCTCAATTGGAGAATTTTGTCTATCAAACTGGTCTGTAAGGCATTTTCTTGATTGTCAAATGATGTGGGAGGGTCCAGCCCACTGTGGGTGGTGCCACCCCTGGGTAGGTGGTTCTGGGTTGTATAAGAAAGCAAGCTGGGCAGGGGCTGGGGAGCAAGCCAGTATGTAGCGTTCCTCCTTGGTCTGTGCTTCAGTTCCCGCCCTGAGCTCCTGCCCTGGTCTCCCTCCATGATGAATCATAAGCTGAAGGTGAGATAAATTTTTCCCCCAAGTTGGTTCTGGTCAGTGTTTTTATCGCAGCAAAAGAAAGTAACTAGGACACATGGCAAGCGCTTCATTGACTGAGCCATCTCCTCAGCCTTTTACAACCCTTGAAGGACTGACTAGCTTCTCCGCTCCTTAGGCTAGCTCTGGGGGCCTCTCTGGTCACCTTTGGTTAACTGAAGCATTGCTATTTGGTGGACCAAGGTGTGCTGTTTGAGGGCGATAAAACCCAAGTTCCAACAAGATGATCATAATTCGGACTTTTGCTAATTCAGATCTCCCCCTGGTTAGGTAAGACCACAGTGTGGAAGAGGAAGCGGACCTGGATCCAGTGTGGTCGGCGGCAGCTGCAGCCCTTGGTTCTTAGTTTCATCATCTGTGAAGTGGGGAGCATGGCGGGTCCCTCACGTGGAAGGCTGGGAGCACTTGCTGAGCTCATTCATGTGATGTGGCCCTAACAGTGTGAAGCATAAAGTAAGTGATCAGTTAAATGCTACCTGTTTATTTGGAGACAGGCAGGTATGTTGTGGTTGCCAACTGAACATCACACTGGTGTTCTGCGCATATTGATAGAGCAACGAGCTGGCCTTTCCTGGGCAGAAGGTGACTGTGGGGAGAGATGTTTTGGAAGCCCGTGAAAAAGGAGAGGAAGCTGATGTTTATTGGATCCAAATATATAGTAGGCGTGCCTCATCATCATTTTATTATTTAGTAAATAATAAGGACAGTG
Organism: Nannospalax galili; assembly: GCF_000622305.1. NCBI lineage: Eukaryota > Metazoa > Chordata > Mammalia > Rodentia > Spalacidae > Nannospalax > Nannospalax galili. The sequence continues at coordinate 5,471,869 of NW_008360311.1, forward strand.
GTGACTAAATTAATGTGTGATAATAAAGCACACAATACTTCGTCTCCAGAGTGTGAGTGAAGACCCTTGCCAAGCAGGGCAGACCCTGCTCTACCCCACACCCCGCCTCCAAGGTCACCAGGGCTCCATTCCACAGACCACCTGCCATGGTCACTCTGGAGAAAATAGCTCACCGAGTGGTTGTTGTGGGAATCTGGTGGAATTCAGTTATTGAGGCTAGGCATACTCTACAGAGTGACTCAGTAAGAAGCCTGAGGATGGACTGTTCCCACCTAAGGACCTGGGGGCAGTGTAGCAGCTGCCAACCTGTTCCCATCCCCGCAGGGTCTCAGAAGGGGAGATGCTGCAGTAGATGGCCCCAGTGTAGTCCTCAAGAAAGTTCTGTCTGAGCCTTGTTTTTATGCTCTGTAAAATGGGAACAATATGCCCATCTTGCATGATTGTAAAAGGGTTAGAAATGGTAAAGTAGCCCTGCAGTGTCTGGTACATAGGCGTTACTGAACCGTACAGGTTGAAGTGCCAACCTCAGAATGTGACCTTGTTTAGAAACCTGGCATTGCCGGTGTGATTAGTTCAGATGTCAGAGTGGAATGGGGAAGGCCCCGTCATGGTTTAGCCCCCAGATGGTGGTGCTGTTTTGAGAGGTTTCGGAACCTTGAGGAGGTGGCGCCCCGCTGGAGGAAGCAGGTGGTTGCGGTGGGCCTTGGAGTTTTATATCCAGTCCCACTTCTGTTCTGCCAATATGTGAGGAGGTGAGGAGTTGCTGTGGCTTGTCCTGCTGCCAGGGAGCCTCCTGCTCTCCTTAGGCCCTGTGCTCTGAGCCCCCCACCTGCTCTCAGGCCCCTGCTTTCGGGAGTTCTCTACCATGATGCACTGTTAACACCTCACACTCAGAGCCAAATCCCCAAACAAAACACCTTCACCCCTCAAGTTGCTTTCTTGAGGTTTTTCATCACAGCAATGAAGAAATTAGGACAGGTCCCGAATCTAGTGTGACTGGTGTCCTTATGAAAAGATGAAGTTTATGGAGACACAGACCGTCTCCACATATGCATTTGTGCACACAACCACACCATACACACAATACATACATATACATACCACATAAATACACATACTGCATTCACACAAGCATGTAAGCATGCATGGCACATAAACATACACACATACATACAGACCACATACAAATACACATGCAAACATACATATATACACATATAATACACACATACAAACATATACATGCACACATGCCTACACACATACACATGTGCTCACATACAGATGTGTACACATATATACATATACACATACACATGTATATACATTCATACACACACCTATGCACATATATACACATATCTACATACACACATATACATGAAACACACATATACATATATACACATATACACATACATACACTTATACACATATACTTACAGACATACATGCATGCACATATACACATACACATATATACACATACACACATACACACCTACACATACATACATATTTATACATACATATACACCTGTATACATTTAACTACACACATATATAGACACATGTACACATGTATACACACATATACACATATACACATACATATATGCACACACATAGTACAGCTATACATACACACATACATTCACACATATGCATACATGTATTCACATACACACATACATATACCTACAGACCTATACCTACACATATACACACATATACACACATACATATATACATAAACTCATATATACACATGCACAGATATACTTAGACATACACATGCATACATACAGAACATCACGTGGACATGCGCAGATTGGAGTGGTATAGCTACAAGCCAAGGAACACCAAAACTTGCACAGACCCACCGGGACTCCAGGGAGAGGCTGGGCGGGTTCTCCCCTCAGCCCAGTTGCCTTCATCTTTGACTCTAGCCTCCGACCTTCTGTTGAAGTTGTCTGGGTTGCAAACAGCCCTCACAAACGCATATAGCAGGTAGAGCTGCTGGAGTCTGTGGCTAGTTGTGCTCAGGCCCCTGTGCTGGAGGCTTGGTGCTCAGGGGGGGCACTGGTGGATGGTTGGGGAACCTTTAACAGGTGGGGCTTAGTGGGTTTTTTAGCTCACTGGATGTACCCTCAAGGGGGATTGTAGGACCCTGTCTTCTCCTCTTTCTCTCTTTTGATCCCTGACTTGTGATGGAATGGGCTTCACATGCACCAACCATGATGGCTAGTCCTTGACAGGCCCAGAACAAACAAGCCAACCTGTCATGATCTGGACCTTCCAACCCTGTCAGCAGAGATAACCCTCTTCTCTTTATCAGGTGATTATATGGGGATTTGTTGTAGTGGTGGAAAGCTGACTGGTGCAGGGCCCGTTTGCAGCTGTGACAGGCCTCATGCACTTTCCTCCTGTGTCTTCCTGGGACATCTTTGCATTCTTCTGGAGGGGAGCGCGAACACAAGTCTCATGAGGCAGAATGACTGGGCCATAGCCCAGCTCAGCCCAGGCAGCACCTGCCCCTTACTTTGCCTCTCCCGACACGCACCTGCTCACCTTTCCCTCAACACTACTCTCCTTATGCCCATCTGTGCCATGGCTCTTAGAGAAGGCCATACCTAGCCCCGGCAAAGCTCCTGGTCCACCAAACAGGGATGCCTGGCTATGCCGCGGCTCACTGTGTTGGGATCTGCTTCTGCAAACTGTCTTCTAAGCTCTTGACCCTCAGGGAGCTGCCTGGAACGGCCCAGGTTCCTGATGACTGTGGAGGAGGTGTGTGACCAAGTGATGGGTAACACAATGCATGAAGCAAGATGGTGCTGTGAGTGGTCTAAACTCCTGGAGCTGTAGGAGCAAAGCAGGGACCAATCTCCCTGGGGGCGATTCCGTGGCATGCTGCTTTTATTTCCTCTTCCCAGCTTTTGCTTTGGTCCTCCATTCTCTCTTCCTTTGCTGGTTGCTTATGAGGCCAGCATTATGCCATACACCCTCCGAGTCCTCCCGTTTATCTGATCTGGTGCCCAGTGTGTGATTTAGGGGTATCACATGCTCCGAACAGAAGCGGTGGGAGGGGAGAGAGGGGTGGGGGGAATCCTCGCATTTGATCTGCTCAAGCGCACCTTAAGAGCGAGCCCATCCCTAGCACTGAAGATATCAGCTGGGTCCCGCCTACAGTTATGTCAAACAAAGTGTGCCGTGAAGTGCCAACTCTCCCTTTGTGCTGTGACACCGAGAGCTGCCAAAAGATATTAAAAAGCTTGCATGAACTAGGTGATGGCAGCTGTAACCATCTAAGTTACTGCCTGGCAGCTGCGCGCGGCCTCGCCGCTGCTGGCCGCCTTTATAGTAGCTTCTGCGTTCGCCTGCCCTTTCTCCAGCAACCACTGCACCGAGCCTGCGGTGGGCGACTCCCCCCCCCGCCCCCCAGTGCCTGCGGGGAGACTCAGGGAGCCCACTGCATGGGGAGACACCCACAAGCTGGTTCTGGGAGAACTCCTATTTCCCTTGGCCGGTCCCCAAGCCTGGTTTTGCTGGTCAGCTCGGACTCCAAGGAACCTTGGACCGGAGAACGGCGCAGAGCGAGGAGCGCTCCCAGGCGTGCTCCAAATGCAGCTTTTTTTGTGTTTGTGCGTGTGGCTTTCTTCCCTTCCGTGTTGGCTCCGAGTGAGCTAGAACAATATCGCCAGCTCCGAGCCCTGCCAGTCCTACATCTGCTCCCTAAAACCTCCAGCAAATAAGGATGCGGTCGGGTTGTTTAACCAACACTTACAATATAGACACTTCTCAGCTCTTCTCCCCCTGGGCTGCCCAGGCTCAGGATCTGGATGCTGGTGGCAAGGGTTGAGAGATAAGGGGCTAATGATCCCAGTGGGCGTCTGTCTCCGAAGCTCCTTCCCTGGCATGTGGATCTGGGGCATAAAACACACTTCATTGTCATGGGCCTCCCGGAAGGTGTCTGCTCCGAGCTGCGGTTTTGTATTCTTCTGTTGAGTTTGGTCTTTTAAATAATTCATACAGCTCATGAAAGTGATATTTCTGGGATGTAGGGGTTCCATTTTTCCAATTTTCCCTACTTTCCTTCCTTCCTTCCCTCCCTCCTTTCTTCCTTCCTTCCTTCCTTCCTTCCTTCCTTCCTTCCTTCCTTCCTTCCTTCC
>NW_008360311.1:5476131-5481083 GCF_000622305.1 Nannospalax galili
TTCTTTCTTTCTTTCTTTCTTTCTTTCTTTCTTTCTTTCTTTCTTTCTTTCTTTTCTTTCTTTCTTATCTTTTTTGAAGGGCTTGTAGGGAGAAGTCGGCACGTTTGGCCTGGGAGATATGCTAAAATTGTCCATCTTTTCCTCTCACCTCTCCAGAGCAGGATGGGAGAGCAGGAGGGCTTGCTAATGACCTTCAAGAGCCCAAGTCAAGGTTACAGCTGAGGTTTGAGTTTGGTTTTTATGGTGAGTTCAGTTGGCAACGACTTTTCTGGTGCAAGTGACTGGGCAGAGCTACTTCCTTCCCCACTATGTTCTCCACATTCCCCAGGATTGCCAGCTCCCGACCCAGGGCTGTGTTCCCGGTGGTTGTCAGGAGAATCTGGAGAAAGGAACCCAACGGAGGGCTTTCTGGCAGAAGATGGGGCTCTGAGTTCACATGTGATCTCCCTTACACTGATCAAACCAATTAAATGACTGCACTGGGCATTTCACGTCTCTCGAGTGTGACTGGCATTTGGGGGCTGTCAACTCAGAGCAAGGCTTCTTATGGTGGAATGAAGCCGCCCATTCCACCCCACTGAGCCCCATCACTAGGTGTTATGATTTGAATCTGGCTCCGGAACTCACATTGGAATTAAATCTCTATGTGACAGTGTTGGGAGGTGAGGCCTTTAAAGAGGCGATGAGGTCAGGAAGAGGGATTGATGCCTTTCTCAGCAGACTGGGTTAATTCTCAGAAGTGAATTTGTGGCCTCCAGAGCAGGTTGTTCTAAAGTAAGGTTGCCCCAAGAACGTTCTCTCATTTGCATGTGCCTGTGTATAGTGGGTTGAGGCGACATGAGGTCCCCTGTAGAAGCTTAGAAGAGGCCAGGATCATGCCTTTGGACTTCTCAGCCTCTCAAATACTGAAAAACTTCTATTCTTTATAAGTCATCCAGCCTCCAGTGTTTTGTAATAGCAGCAGAAAACACACTCGTTGGATAAGGATTCCCACGTAGCACTGGCCTTCTTTTTCTGCCTCCCATCCATAACTTTCAGCCACATTGAACATCTGCTGCAAGTGATGGGGACCAGTTCTACCTTGCCCACTGCTGATGCCAAGCATTTAAAACAACGTCGGATGAGTAACAGGTGTTTGTTGAATGAATGGGTGAAAAGATATTCTTGTGATTTAAGCAGGTGCTTTTGATGTCATGCTGGCTCCTGAAGGTCTATGTGGGAAGGAGTTCTTTGGAGCTCTTCCTCACAGACCTTCCTTTCTTGGATATTCTCAACCCGGAAGGGTTCTCGGGGAATTCTGTGCCTAGCAGCTTTGTGAGAGCCCTTATCCTTGGAAGTGAACCTTTGGGATGACTGACTGCTGGCTGGTCTGTGGGTAGAGCGAGGATTCCTAGTTCCTATTAACAAACTCTATGCCCACCTCAGTAAGAATGTGTTGGGCGAAATGTTTGCACCTCCTCCTCAGTTCATATGTTGAAGCCCAAACTCCCATTAAGGCTGTATTTGAAGATGGGGCCTCGAAGGATGTAGTTAACTAAATGAGGTCTGTAACGCTTGATCTTGCCAACCCACTGGGATTCAGAATCACCATGGAAGCATGCTTCTGGGCATGTCTGTGAGGGTGATTCCAGAAAGATTTGAGTTGGGAAGATCCATCCTGAATATTGGTGGCACCGTCCCGTGGGCTGGGGTCCTGGGCTGAATTAAAGGAGAAAGAGGGCTAACACCAGCACTCATGTCTCCCTTTTTCTGACTCAGTGTGACCAGCTGCTGTCTACTCCTGCCACCATGTCTTCCCCACCACGATGATCTGCACCCTCAAGCTGTGAGCTGAAATAAACCCTTTCTTCCTTCAGTTGCTTTGGTCAGGAATTTTGTCCCAGCCATGAGAAAAGTAATTATTGCAAGGCTGTAAAGATAGAGCCCTGGTACAAAGGTTAGTGCCTGCGCATGAAGAGGCACCAGAGACCTTGCTATCCAGTCCTTCCCCTGCACCCTCCCTGGGTTCACACATGGAGGATGTGGTGAGACGGCAACCATTTGCAAAACAGGAAGAGAGCCCTCCTGGGAAAGCAGGTCAGCTGGCATCATCTAGCACATTAGTGAACACTCCATGTCTGCTGTTTGAGCCATCCAGCCCACTGTATTTTGTGAGGGATCCCACCCCCAGTTGTCTCACAGGAGCATTAGATGATGTGAAAATACAAATGCAGGACAGTATGGCATGCAGTAAAGAAAATCAGAAGTCTGGAGTTTATTTCAAGTATTTGAAGTCTAGTAGGTTGAGTGCACGCACTTAGGGAAGCAGAGAGAGCCTCCTGGACCACAGTGGGAGGGGTGGGGCAGGGGTGCTTCCAGGAGCATCTTTGATGGCTTGTGGAGGAGGGGTGTTTTGGTGCATTGAATGATGATCAAGAGATCTTTGGATGGCAGAAAGAAGCAAAGCCTTTCTGATTTAGGGTACAGCCTCAGAGGGTGTGGGAAGATGTGCTAATTACTTTTTTCATGACTGTGACCCAATGAGGAAGGGTTTATTGTGGCTCAGGATTTGAGGGGATACAGTCCATCATGGTAGGAAGGCATGGAGGCCCTGTGGTAGTGGGAACATGGGGCTGGCACTCCCCCACTTCACACATCTTAGCTGAACAGGAAGCTTAGGACAGGAAGTAGGGTGGGCTATCAGCTTCAAGGCCCACTCCCAGCAAACCATTTTCTCCAGCTCTGCCCCCACCTGCCAAAGGGTCTACATCCTCCCCAAACAGCACTGCCAATTGGACATCAGGCATCCACACCCTGGAGCCCATCAGTAGGGGATACTTCACGTCCAAACAGGACCAGCAGTGTGTGTGGGGGGTGATGACAACTGTATGTCCGACCTGCTCAGCTTTCCCCTCTGTCCCTGGGAATGCTGCCCTCCCCACTCTGCAGACCAGGAGCACGCTCTGTTTGGCAGAGGTTGCCTACATTGACTTCCCAGCTGCAGGTATCCAGGCCATGTGTGTTCTCACTTGGTGTATGTAGCCATCCCACAGGGCATTGCTATTTGCTGTGGACATCAAGTCTGGAAGGAGGACTGTAAAGCAGGCAGCTGCTCAAGGTCACACAGAAAGGAGCGTAGACAGAGCTGTAACCCCAGCAGTCAATTCTGAGCTTATTCCCAGAGTCACCTTTGTCTTACTGCCCGGCAGGGTACTAAACAGACAGTCAAGATTCCTTATTGTGGGGTTGAGCTTTGAACCCGGTTCTCTCTGGATTCCTAGCCTTGCAACTGTGTTGGTCTGCTTTGGACATTGGGAATTCACTCCAGTGGCTGAACCAGAACTCACGTAGCCCAGGCTGGCTTCAAGCTTGCTATGTAGCCCAGGATGATCTTGAACTCCTAATCCTCCTGCTTCCACCTCCCCAGTGCTGGGATCCTAGGTGTGCGCAACTGTGCCTGGTTCATGCTGTGTTAGGGATTAGAAGTAGAGCTTCAGGTGTGCTAGGCTGGCACTCTACCAGCTGAGCTGGCTCCTGAAACAGTATTATTAAAAACAGAATGGGAAAGATCATACCTCATGACTCAGCAGAGGAGGGAGTAGGTGTCTGGAACCCCATGGCTGGGGCTGAGCAGGAGAGGACTCAGGAAAGCAAGTCCTACATTTGCAGGTGACGGTTAATCCTCTTGACAGCTGGAGGAGTCTGGTGCAGTTCTTGTTCCCGTTTTGTAGACCAGGAAGCTGACACACAGGGAAAAAAACTCGTTCAGGGCCACATAGCTACTAAGTGACAAAGCCAAGATTTGAAACCAAGTGGTCTGACTACCAAGTCCATCTGTTCCTCCCCGTAGCCACTGAAGGTTTAATACTGCTGGATCCCTTGGGCCTGGTGGAGGATTATAGACAGTGAAGAACCCACTGCCGCACTGCTCCTTTCGAGCTGAAGACTTGGCAGAGAGGGGACATGAGTTCCCTACACTGCAGGCCTAGCACTTGCTGCCACAGAGGCTCAAGGTGGAACAACAGACTGCAGTTGGATATGGTAGCCCATGACTGAGACCCCAGCACCCAGGAGGCTGAGGCAGGAGGATCACGAGTGCCAGGTCAGCTTGAACTGCATGTTGAGACCCTGTCACAAACAACCAGGCTAAACACATGGCTACTGCCGACAACAAGCCTGCCCAGGACAGGTGTCCTGGGGTCAGGCCCATGTTTCACACTCCCAGACACTCAGGGCTGTGTGTGGGATGGGCAGCCTTGAATTGAAGGAGCCAAGCTCAGTTGTGGGCCTTTCCCCAGCAGTGCCTCAGGGGGCTGTTAGGGTTGGGGTCTGCTCAGATATATTCTGGCTAACTGGCCCAGTGACTAAGTTCTGTGTCTCTCGGTTTCCTGATCTGTGTGCTTCCCTCAAAGGTCTGGGGTGAGGGTGCCATGAGCTGGGGCTTAGGCCACATGGTGGCCACTGGCTCTGTTCTGGCTGCTGTTTGTACCCCAGTGGCTCTGGCTGTCCTCAGATTGTGGCTGATTGATCATGTCTTGAGAGCTGGTGCATCCTCTATTCATATCTGGAAAAGACGCTCTAAACCTAACCCTTCATCACTGGTGGCAGGTGTTGGGTGCTCAATGGGGGATTGGAATGCAGTGAGGCCAGCCCCTTGGGCCCCCTCTGTGGCTCCACAGGACTGAAGTCTTACCACTAGCACATATGAGGGCAGAGCCCTGGCCTGGCTTATCATTCACCCCTGCCTCCTAAGGGGCAGGATTGCTTCTTCTCTCTGAAGCCAGGTGTTCCTGTCTATTCTGCCTTAAAAAATCATCATCAGGCCAGGCGTGGTGGCACACACCTTTAATCCCAGCACTTGGGAGGCAGAGGCAGGTGAATCTTTGTGAGTTTGAGGCCAGCCTGGTCTACATGGTGAATTCCAGGACAGCTGGAGCTACAGGGAGACTTGGTCTCAAAAAGACCAGAAAAAA
>NW_008360311.1:5481203-5556693 GCF_000622305.1 Nannospalax galili
AGACTTGGTCCAAAAAAAAACAAAAAAAAAAAAAAAATCAAAAAAAAAAAATCATCATCATAGACAAGTCTTGAGCATTGTTGGTTTTTATATTTATTTTCCAGATGTGGTGAGGGGAGGGGTTCGAGGACAGAGACTCAGCTCTTGCCTGAGATTTTCCTGCAAACCATCTTAGTATCAACTAGCTGCTACCAGAGCAGTTTTTATTAAAGACTGGGAATACAGTGTAGACCTGGCTTCAGTTTGCAAGAAGCATCAACCATTAGGTAGGCACGAAGAGGGCCTGTATTTGGTTGTTCACACTGTCTCAGACAAACCTCTACCAAGCCTTCTTGGGTGCGGACTCTGGAGGCTGATGAGAACAGCCTGTCTTGCTTTTACTTGAGGGGCTCTTGGGCTTTTTCGAGCTCAGTAGTAAGTTCCTTGCCAGGGTTCGCAGAGACCATCTATTTCACTTTTCCATTTATGATCTAATTAGATGCAGTTAGATAAGCCGCTTTATAAAACTGCCTACACCCAAGTCTCAGACTAGTCTAGCCTTACCACCTGAGTTGTCTTAATCACCTCTGCCGACTCCATTCTGCACCTCAAATTTGTTCCCCCAATGAACATGATCCATAATGGACCTACTGTGTGCTGAGCCTACTGTGTGTCTGGCATTGTACCAGGTCTAGGAATCAAAAGCGTCCATCAAAGGACATTATACTTTTTTTGTCCTTGAAAAGATGAGCATGGGCTGATTTTGTATGTGTGGAGAGACTTCTGTTTTGAAAGGAAGCTTTGAGTTTGGTGTCTGAGTTTCTGCACAATGGGGTCTTCAGAGTGGGGCATGAAGAAAATCAAGAAGAAAATGCAGTGATTCTAGAACAAATGTGACACGGGTGGCTTTCCAACTGAAAGCCTGGGCTTGTACAGATGAGATGCTGTAGACTGTGGGGGCAGGGCACGATGCTTCTGGTGGCCGAGCTGGTGGCAGCAGGCCCTGGCTCACTGTCCTTCGCTCTTCCCTCTGTGCCCCGCTCCTTAGCCAGCTGCAGAGCTTTCTGGGTTTTCTGTAGGTTGTTTATGTTTCGTGTTCCTGTTCTCCGCCTAAGGAATTGGCCGTATCACATTTCCATCATACTAGAGTGGAACTTTCCCATCTCAGGCCCAGTTGTATGATACCCCCACCAAGTACTTGTCCTCCTAGGCTCAAATTTGGGCACCATGCTTCCTCTTGGAACTTCTGTGCGGGATTTCAACCCCGCTGTGACATTTGGCTACTTGAATTCACTCATCTCCAAGAGAGTGTGTGACGCAGACAGACTGCGCTGTCTCATGCCCAGAAACCGCACTAAAAGAGGGAGGACAGAAGCAGCCACCACTACCCTTGGTGGGGGAGGCCATCGAACAGAAGGGTACGAGAGCGGGCCATGGCACGTGAAGCCCATTGTCCCTGCTGTGTTGGTGCTGGGCCTGTCGGTGCCTGTACTCCAGTTCATCTGGGCTGGAGACATGGTGGACGGGCACGTGACACTGGAGGTGTTGTGCCAACAGTGGCTGCCCGGTGTGGAAGGAATAGGGCAGAGAAAGCCTCCTTCATTCAGGAGCTCCCCATCCATTTTGAGTAGCCAAGGAATGGCATTCTTGCAGAGGACTCCCCGAGGTCTTTGCCCAGGTAAGAGGTAACCGGGAATAAGAACCTTTCTTCAGAGTGGCCTCAGATGGAGGAAGCTCAGCTTGTGTCCCTGTCTTTGTCCCCTGTGCTGAATCTTCCCTCCCCTTGTCCTGGGAAGATGAGAAGGGTCCAGACTACATGTATCCAAAGTAGGACAGGGTGGTGGGATTCTGGAAGGTCTCACGTGGTCTTCCCTCAAGATCTCTGAGTGATGTCCATCCTGAGCAGTGGAGGGCGCCAACAGTGTCAGAGAAGACCTGAGTAACGAACATGCCCTGGTTTTCTCACGTCCTTTCAGATGAAGACTGACCACATGGTTGGTGTGAAGTGGGTGAGGACAGAGATGACTCAGTGAGGCCCGAGGTGACTGGAGCCCTGTGCTGAACTTTTCTGCTCTCCAGGCCGAGGGAGGCTTGGAGGGTTAGTGGGCGATGAGAAACTTGTTGAAGAGCCCGGCAAACAATGGCCACTGGATGCCAAGGCTGGCAGGCAATGGTTCTTAGTGTCTGAATGGAAGTGGTTGGAGCTGGCCTTCTTTTTTCTTTCCTTTCTTTCTTCTTTTTTTTTCCCCCAGTCACTGTTGCCAAGAAAACAAGGAATAGCTGTTTTAAGCATTTACAAATGGTAATGTACCAACAGCTGGTCTCAGTCCAACCGAGCTATTGTAGGGGTATTAAAAAGACAGGCCAGAGTTGGAGATGTACTGCCAACCTCCCTTGCAGAGTTGGGGAACATTTTACTTGGAAAAAAAAGGTCTTATATTCCTGCAGAGATCGACAGGACGGTTCTCCTGTGGAGTCAGCGCCTCGCTTGGCAGAGCAGGCGGCTCGGGCAGGCGAGCCAAATGCTTCGGCGACAGGGAAGCGTGGAGTCTGCGGGCTCGAGCTGGATCCACCAGCACAGACACGCTGCCTCCCTTGTCAGGACAGGAGGCTCGCGTGCATGTGCGCGTGGATGCGGCCGGCCGTCGCGCGTGCCCTGGCCTGGGAGCAGCAGCTGCTGGACCAGCCTCGGGGTCCCGTTCCACGTGCATCCTTCCTTTCTTTAAATCTACAGCACTCTCCTCTTCGTGTAGGCCAAGAGGAGGAAAAAGGATCATAAACGCCGCCTTCCTTCCCTTCTCCCTGCTCGGCTCCTCAGTAGCAGGCAGACACATTCAAGCTTGACCTTCCACCGGGGATGATCTTCAGGAGCTTTCCATCCCAGGAAATTGTACTGCCCAGAGGCTGCCTCTTCGCTCAAGGCAATTACCAGCGGGCCCTGTGTTTATGGACGAGGCCTGGTGGAAAGCAATAGAAAATGATTATTTTTCGTTCGGAAGGCCTTCTTTATTAGTGGTATGGCAGGGACGTCAGCCGCCTCTCTGAATGGCAATGCAATGTTTTGCTTTCCCCAGCAAGATAAACGATCTTATTTGTTGATGTTTGCTGCTTCAGATGACATTTATGTGAAATAAAAGAGACCAAATTAATAATAAAAAAAATGATTAGCCAGACACAAATGAAAAATGTACATCTCTCCCCCACCCCAGTTAAGTTGTTTGTATTTACAGAGCATTCACAAATAATGGCAGGATGCCCAATAGTTGGATGACAAGGGGTTTTTTTTCCTTTTACAATCATATGGCTTGATTCTGTTTTCCAGATCTTGTCTGAGAGCAGCCATTCGAAATAAAAATGTTTGCATCCGTTTCCTCGTTAATCCTTCCGTTGTAATACAACGTGCTGCAGAGAAATGGCAAAACAGATGCAACAATGAAAATTAAGAGGGGATGGACACTTATCTTGGGCTATAAAAGCGGCTCACCATGTAGGAACAGGAGAGGTTTTTGGATGGAAAAAATATGGCAAATGACAGAGACCATCATCTGACTAAGAGTTTGCTATTTGCAAAACTCTGATGGGACAGCTCTCTGCTCGTAAGGGCAGGAGGATCACTCCCTGAGTTTAGGGCACACCAGAGAGTGCGTCTGTCTGTGCTGCCTTGAGGCCTGTCTTCAGTGTTTGTCATTTCCATTAGCTTTTTCATCGGGCTGGAATTTTCTAGACCCAGGCAAGCACTTTGCAAAGAATCCGTGGACCTTGTGTTTGCAGGGTTGGGATGGGGCGTGGGGTGGTCACAGTCATTGCTTGCTTGGAAATGGAGCATATTCCCTGCCCCCCGCCCCCCGCCCCCTGCTGCCCCCTGGGAATCACAGGCTCTGAGCAGAACTTCATTTTTGCAACTAAATGCATTGTGTATGAGAGAGGGGAAAGAAGTTATGGCATACATGTCAGGAGAGGGGGCATGATTCTCTATCATGCAGACATCTTGAAAATGCAGGTTCTGGTGTATTTTTTTGGAATACCAATCTCCACATCATTCTACACTTGAATTTTTCTTTGGCTGTCTGGTGTCAGCTCTGGTCTCTGGCCTTTTTTCCCATTCCTGAATTCCCTGGAATTTGAAGTCATGTGTAGATTTAATCATATTTCATATCCTGAGCATGACTTGTTTGCAACATGAGCATGATAAAGAGATCGAGAAAGGCAAATGCCCGGTCTTTTGCCCCTGGATAGCTCAAGTGCCTTGTGGTGGAGACTGATTTATACTGTTAGGTGCACATAAAGCCAGCCAGCCAGAGCCGTGAACATGAGCAGATGAGCGAGGTATGGGATGGAATCGCAGGTCTGGGATGGCTGCTTATGGCAGCCGAGTCCGCTCTCAGAGGGACCCCTCACCCCTCATACTCTGATGAGAAAACCAAGCACTCAGTGGGGATGGGAGTCCCTACATTTAGGGAACATTTCTTCACAGTGTCAGACCGTCAGAGACTAGCTCCTGCCTAGTTTGATTGGCACAATGGCATCATGTTTTGGTCAGCGTGGTCTCATGCTGCTGGCCTATCTAGGAGGGCTGGTGGAAGCTTACAGGCAAAAACAATGGACTCATAAGTCTTGGCTCTGCCAGCTACTTGCCAAGCATCTCTGGCTCTGCTTTCTTCATGCCTCAGGTTTCCAATCTATGAAATGGGTAGAATCCTAGGACTTACTCCATAACACCATTCTGATTAAACAGCACACTATAGTACAGTGTCTGCCGCCAAGTGTATACCCAGTGACTGTTGGTGGCCACAGTCAAGTATTCTTAGTCTGTGTATTTTTGGCTTTTTTGTCCTTTCTATTTTGATCTAAGATGCAAGGCCAAGTGTGTAGCAATTATTCTTCTCAGGGTTACTCATGACAAGGAAGATTCTTAACTTTCCATTACAAAGGAGGGCTTCCAGCCAGAGGCCAGAAGCTGGGCCCCATGACCCATCATAGTCACTTCTAGTAACCTGACTCTTTTTCATAAAAATTGATTTTTAGTTAGCCTACAGAGTAATGCGTTTCACGATGACACATTCATACATATGACACTGTGCTTTGTCCTTACTCTCCTTCCTTCACTGTCCTCCCCTCCCTCATTTCCTCTGCCTACGTCCTGAGTTTCCTCCTCCCCCTCCAAACAGTCTCCTTGTGCTTTCATGTGTAACTTGGTTCTTTTGAATTCTTCTGCCTCTGCAGAGTTTGGCCGTGTGGAGTGTATGCATGCCTTTTGACGAGTTGGCCAGCAGGTAGTGGTTAAATTGGCACAGTCTCCAGTACAGAATATGTCATCCTATGATGTTCTTGGGAGTCCACTTCCATTGAGTCATTGCAACTAGATTTTAAAGGCAGTTGTATCTGCAGAACTGTTGGCCAGCTCCTGGTGCTGCTGAGAATCACTATGTTAGACAGGCAGAGAGTACGGGTCATGTAGAAGGGAGTGAGGAAATGGGAACAGAGGGGCTGGGAGACAGTGGGAGGAGAACCAAGTTGTGTGGTGAAGGCACAGATGGACTGGGAGGTGGAAGGAGATTCAAACTGGGCGATGTGGGGCTTTGCCTTTGTCAAACAAACCATTAGGGTGTTTTGTGGGGAAAGGGGCTGGATGATAGTGTTCTCATTCCTGACTTAGATTTAGCTGCCACACATGGAATTCCAGTTGTGCATCAGTGTGAGCAGGGCAGAGCCTCCAGTCCCCTCACCACAGTCCATGGATGTTCAAGTCGTTATGCGGTATTTGCATATTACCCACACACCAGATACTTATTTAAAAACATTATTTGCTGTCATTTCAGACAGGGGGTCATGTAGCTCAGGCTAGTCTTGAACTTACTATATAGGCAAAGATCACCCTGAACTCATCATCCTTCTGGCTCTACTGCTCTAAGGCTGGGATTACAGGCGCGCACTATCAAGGCCAGCTTTCCACATACTTTAAATCACGCCTAGATTATTCTGCTGAGTGCACTGTAAATGCTATGTAAATACTTGCATTACATATTGGTTATTGGTTAGGTGATAATGATGAGGAAAAAAGGTCTGGACTCCAGTACAGGCACAATTTCCCTCCTCATTTTTCTACCTAGGATCGGCGGAATCCCAGCATTCAGAGCTTGTGGGTTCCAAGGTCAACGGAAGGAAGAGCTTCTCGGTGCTGATAGGCATGAAGTCATGGGCTCCTCGAGGCGGAAGCTCTGCCGTTTCCACTTTGTATTCTTCTCAACATCTCTGTGTTCTGAGGCCCCGAGCTGGCTCTCGGGCTATACGATTAAATGATCAACTATGTGAAGATTGCATGTGTGGAGTGTGCCAAGGAAAACTGTTTCACGGACTACCGTTGTCTTGCTGAGTTTGGATGCGATGCCAGTGTGTGTCCTCCACAGCCTGGAGGAAAACTCCGGAACTCGGATTTGGCTGGAATTTAGTTAGGCAGCCATGTGGCCTGATGGATGAGGCAGAATCAGAATTCTGTGTACACAGTCAGATGCTTTATCTCCAGGGCACGGTTTCTATACCTTAAGTGTAGATGTCAGTGGATGTGAGGGCTACTGGATCTTTCTTTTTATTCCATGGAAGAGACAGATCCATGAAACTCGATGACATCTGCTGAGATTCAAACATATTTTTATTTATTCATGGCCATGATCAGGGCAGAACCTCTAATTTCAACCAATAATTAGGCTTGACAATAGATGTGGAAATAAAACATTTTTGCTGAATTCACTTGTCATTCCTTCCCGCTGTCGCTGGGGTAACCCAGATGTCAGCTGTCCCCTTGTTTTTCTCTGAGCATCCCCTTCCTCAAGTCCCTCATACTAATGCATTAGTGAGCTGTGGGCCACTTGCTGAGGGCTTCACAGGGGAGGTCTAAAGGGGCCGGACACTGCATGATGCATAGGCACCAGCTCAAATGTTGCCTGCTCCAAGAACACCTTCCTAAAAGCATGTCAAAGAAAATGGCCAGTGCACCAAGAATCCCCCTTTTGCCAGCGAGTCTAAACCGGTGGGCTCCAAGCCTCTGCCTCTGGCTCCTTCCCAGCTCGCAGTCCTCCCTGCTGTCAGAAGTTCCCTCTCATCCTCAAGTGACCGCCACTTCCCATGCGCCTGCTCAGGCAATTTTAAGACCCTCTGAGCAAAAAGACCAACTGTCTTTAGCACCTCAACTTCTATTCCTTCTGGAAGGACTTGGATGGGAAGCATCACCTGCACTTGACTGCCCACACATACACTTGCTTGGGATGAAGGATGGGGGTGCAGAAAGTCCTTGCTAGCTTCTTCTGAGAGCTTTCCTAGGAGGGGTGGGCAGCAATCAGGAGAAACCAGGTGTGTGGGAGAGGTGCCTGAGAGAGGAGGGACAGACAGCACAGAGGGTGTCCGTGAGTGGGAGGAAGGAGATGGGAACGAGAGTAGGGGAAAGGGTCAAAAGGTGAATGTGAGGCGTGTTCATACTCTGGCGGGAAGGAGTACGTGGAGGGGCTGAGGTGATGTCTGTGAAGCCGGGTGCAGTGAAGCGGGGCTCACTCGCTATTTTTCTCGTTGCTGTGACAAAACACCTGATGGAAGCCATTAGGAAGGAAGAGTTTATTTTGGTGCACAGTTCCAGGGCACAATCCATCGTGACAGGGAAGTCATGACAACCAGATTGAGAGGCAGCTGGTCGTGTTGCACCCACAGTCAGGAAGCAGAGAGAGATGACTGCTGTGCTCAGTCAGCTCACTCCTTTTATTCGGTCCAGGACCTCAGCTTGTAGAATGATCTGCTCACATTTAGGATGGGTCTTCCTGCCTCCGTTACTCAATCTAGAAACTCCCTGGAAGATATGCCCAGAAGTTTGTTTCCTATGTTGTTCTAGATGCTGTCAAGTTGATAATCAAGATTAATTATCACAGGGGAGGTAAGGGATCCAGAGTATCACAGAGGGATTAACACAGTGAAAAGATATGATGGGAGGGAGGGTGGGGACCATGGGACTGAGGGCAGATTGGCTGTGAGGCTGAGGACAGCAAAGGTGCCCAGGAGAAGCCGTGTAGACAGGAACCTCCTGGTCAGCGCAGAGTACGGAGTCTCAAACTCCATCCAGGTAGGGGCTGTGCTGTTGGCTGCTGTTGCTCACATACCACATCTATCCTGGCAGATACCTTCACACTTGTTATACAGGCTAAGGGTCAGGGGTCAGCTAGATTGGGCTCATGCTAATGCTGATGATTAAATATTTAGGAACTTTTCAGACTGCTTGTTGACTTGTTGGTAGCTTGAAAATCATCATAGAGTATTTACACCACAGAAATTGGCAGCAGCTACAGATCAGGGCATCTTTCCCTGCTGGAGTGCTGGCAGTTAAATATTCAGTGGTACATGGCTCCTTTTCACCCCTGTCTTCAGCACATTCTGCTCGGCTCATGGTTTGCCTCCTGGGGCCAACTGCCCTGCCCCACCCCACCATGGTACATTCCATGGCTCTGTTCTCCATGCTTCAGCCTCCTCCTCAGTCCCCAGGCCGCTGCAGCCTGGTGTTCAGGTGGTAATATGACCTGTGTTTTACAGAGCATGGCTTTTGAAGAGTGTACCAATCATTGCTGGGGTGATGGTGGGCCTGGGTGCCCATGGGTGCTCTTCTGTGATTTTCTCTGCACACACTGGCAAGTTGGCAAACTTTGGCTTTAATTATTTATTTCTGTGCCTGCATACTGGCAGGAAAGGGATTTTTCCTGGCCCCCCTCAGCTGTATAAGGCGCTCTCTCAGAAGCCAGCAGAGCAGCTGCCCCTCGTGCTGAGGATCAGGGTTCCATCAGCTTGCAGCAGCTTGCAGCTCATCCACAGAGACGCTGGCCAGGGCTTCTACAGATGGATCTCTCCTCCATAGTTCTCCAGCACGGCGCCCAGCCTGGCTTCCCACACTGTCCCCTGCCACTGCCTGTCACAGCTGCTCTTGTCCTAGCTGCCACTGGCCAATAGCAAAACTTGGGGCATCTGGAACTTGGGGCATGAATTAGAATAACCCTGCAGTCTGGGGTGGTTGGACTGAAGAGAGCCCTGGCTTTGGAGTCCAGGCTCTCACAGGTAATCCTCATGACCTTAGGAAGGTTTAACATTATCCAGCTTCCGAGTTCGCCTTGAAGGATCAGGTGTGACCATGTCTATAAAGAGTATGGCATGTGGTTGGATCTCAAAATGTACTGGCTGAAGAGATAACATGAGGTTGAAGAAAATTAACTTTGGATCAATGTTTTCTGGATTTCTGTGGACCCCTTATTGAACACCTGCACTTCTGACATGTTCTGTGTCTACATGTGTCCACTACATGTGGACACTGAAGGAAGAACACATTCTATGGTTTGAGAGACTGGACAGGGAGTGAGCTGAGGAGGCACATAAAGGCAGCTGTGTGTTACTTGGCGTTGGTCATCAGGATTGGTGGGGGTGGTCCTCATTCATGAGTGTTACTGGTTTCTGCAGTATAAATACTCCCTCACCATGGCTGACTTTTGGCTGCCAATGGTTTAGTAACTGGAAAAATTCCTCAAGATTTGACAGTTGACAATAGCCTGAGATGGACCCAGTGATACCTGGAAGACACTTGTCCATATGTTGTGATGGTTTGTTTTTGTCAAATTTGATACAAACTAGAGTCACCTGGGAAGAGGGACCTCAGCTGAGGAACTTCCTCCATCAGACTGGCCTGTGGCCATGGCCGTGTCTGTGGGGCATTTTCCTAATTGCTAATTGACGCAGGAGGGCCCAGCCCACTGTGGGAGGTGCCGTCCCTGGGCAGGTAGCCTGGGGCTGTGTAAGAAAAGTCGCTGGGCAAGCCAGTGAGCAGCGCTCCTCCAAGACCTCTGCTTCAGCTCCTGCCTCCAGCTGTCTATGTTCCTGCCTTGGCTTCCCTCGATGATGGAAGGTAACCTGTAAGCCAAACAATCCCTTTCCTCCCCCCACATTGGTTTTTGTCAGTATTTTGTGACAGCAACAGAGAGCACACCAGGACCCCACGGGACCTTGCAGACCACTTTCTTAGGCAGGTTCCAGGCACGCACATGGTGTATTAGTTACTTTTTCTTATTGCTGTTGGGGCAGCTCTGACAAAAGCAACTTCACTTTATTTTGGCTTATGGGTGGAGGTACGGTCCGTCGGGTGAGGAAGGCTTATGGGTGGAGGTACAGTGTGTCGGGTGAGGAAGGCACCAGGAATGTCTGTAGCTGTGGCACCGGGAGTTTGAGGTAGCTCTTGACATTGCACCCACAGTTAGCAACCGAGGAGAGAAGATTGCTGGTGCTCAGCTCCCTTCCTGCTCCGTCCGGGAACCCCAGCCATGGGGTGGTGCTGTCCACATTCAAGGTGGATCTTCCTTCCTCAAGCAAATGCTTCTAGAATCATCAGACATCACCAGCGGTATATTCTCTAGGACTCTAAATCCAGTTGAAAGTGAAGATTAACTACCACTCAGGATCAATGGCAACGGCCAAACATTTCAGAGTTGTTTTGAAGCATCATGTGGCAGGCCCAAGAAGCCCTTCAACTTGGAGTTATCTGGTCCTGAGCTAGCTCAGAGCCAGGCCAGGGCTGCCATCCAGGTAGGACAGGAGCTGATGGAGGAAAGGCAATGTTTCAGGGGTTGCTGGTGAGCGATACTGCCAAAGGCTTGAAGGAGACAGCTAAGGGTCAGGGGTCCATGGGAGAAGCCTGTGGAATGACCATAGTGTATTGGGCAGAGACCTGAGCTCTGCCCTCTATGAAATGCAGCTTAGAATCTTGGCACCCCATTAACACTGAGGAGGTTCATCACCTCTCTGGGACTCTGTTCCTTCATGCTTAATTCATAAAATAGTGATGTCATGACCTTTTAGTGGTACTAAGAGGAGTAAATGAGAGAATTGGGGGGCTGGAGAGATCGGTCAGTGGTTAGAGCACCAGCTGCTCTTGCAGAAGACCTGGGTTCTGTTCCCAACACCCGCATGGCAGCTAACAACCATCCATAACTCCAGTTCCAAGGGATCTATGTCTTCTGAGTGGGTACTTACACACATGTATAACATGGGTGCACTTACACACATGCAGGCAATACACTCATATACATACAATAAAAATAATAAATAGAATATTAAATATAATGGGAAACTTTAGGTAGAATGTGAGCGCAGTGCCTGGCTCAGTGTGTGGCAGCCATCATTACTTTGGGCAGCCCATCTTCTCTTCATGCACTGCTGCCTGAGGATGGGGGCTGTGTTTTCCATTTCTTTTTCTCTCCACAGCCAGCACAGGATACAGCACAGTCTTGCTATGGTGTTGAGGACACACTTCTGGGTGAAGGCTGGTCAACCAGACATTTATTGATTGCCTCCCTGGGATTCTATCCCTGCCATTCTGGGATCTTGGGTTTTGGGGCAACTAGGAGAAGCTTTGTGGTCACCACTATCTCTTATGTGGCAAAACCTCTCACTCTGAAGTTTGCAGAGGAACGGTGGCTCCCCAAGTCCTTTCCTTTCTTTATGCAATTGCTCCAGAGAGGCGATTTTGTTTCTGTCATGAGCTTTTATGGAGCACCTGTGCCTGGTGCTGAGTGGGTCGCCAGAAAGTAAGATGACTACGACAGGGCCCCACACACGAGGTCTCAGCTGATGGGGGGCGGTGAGGCATTTATGAATCAGTGTCTATATGAAGAGGCAGAGAAGGGCAGCCATGCCATGGTTGACTCAGAAAAGCTGCCTCCTCAGCCTGAGTGTGAGGCCGTTTCATGTAACTTGCCACTGTCTCCTCGTGTCCTTTCTAGAAACTTCAACAAAGCCTTTTTGAAATCCTCAAGATGCAACTCTGTTAAGGCAAATCGCAGACCATCATCTTCAGGAAGGAGTGCTGAAGTGTCTGTGAGAGACTACAGTGCTCCTAAGAGGCTGAGCACTGCCTCAGCAGCAGGCCCTCCACCTCTCCCTCACTCCGCGTCTGGGCTGCTCTGCTGTGTGGAGTACCTGGGTAGCCCATGGTCCAGGGACCTCACTCGACGTCAGTGTCTATTTGGCAGAAGACTGTGCCTCTAGCTTTCCTCTCCTTTGGCTTGCCTTCCCCTTTTGGTTTCTATGCCCTGCTGTTTTGCAGTTTTTCCTTGCAGGCCCTCCCAGGCACTGAACCACACCACTTCAATCTCCAGTTGCTTCCATAGCTTAAGAAATGCTTCATCCCCACCCAAAATGCTGCTGTTTTCTTCCTGGAGCAACTTGTGTTTCTGGCTTATCAATGGCTGTATTTCACCAGGAAGGATGTCTATCAGCACCAAGGGTTGTCTTTCCCCTTTTTGTTTCTATGCCCTGCTGTTTTGCAGTTTTTCCTTGCAGGCCCTCCCAGACGCTGAACCACACCACTTCAATCTCCAGTTGCTTCCATAGCTTAAGAAATGCTTCATCCCCACCCAAAATGCTGCTGTTTTCTTCCTGGAGCAACTTGTGTTTCTGGCTTATCAATGGCTGTATTTCACCAGGAAGGATGTCTATCAGCACCAAGGGTTGTCCTGGAAGCACAGGGCACGCTCAGGAGTCAGGAGCACATGCACGCACATACTTGCACATATGGGCACACACAGTCACCCACCCACCCATGCCCAATACAAGTGTACAAACATATATACACATGTAGACACATAGCTCACATACCTACACACACACACAAAACTCACAACCACACATGTCCACACACACTATCCACATACACACAGACCCATACAGATACACACACACACACACACACACACTGCTTTTAGGCAATCAGAACACAGGTAGATCACATACCTACACACACACACACACACAAAACTCACAACCACACATGTCCACACACACTATCTGCATACACACAGACCCATACAGACACACACACACACACACACACACACACACACACACACACACTGCTTTTAGGCAATCAGAACACAGGTAGACCAGATGACCTGAAATTCTTCAGGTCATGGGATGGTGTAGAGGAGAGACTAGAAAGGCCTCTCAGGACCCGATGGGCTCAGGCTTCTTGGCGCCAGGCAGGGGAGCTTCCAAAGAGGCAGAGCCAATGGCAAGAGAGGCCCATGTGCTCTGGGCCCTTCACTCTGCCAGTTTCCACTTGGACAAGAGCTTCTTCCATGTCTCCTGCTGGAGAGAATCTGCTCAAGGCCATCGGGAGATGGGCCTGGGCACTGGCAGGCACAGGCCAGGGGTGGGGGCACAGGGCTGGACCACAGTGACAGATGTCATGGGTGCAGAGACCCCACATCAGTTTTTGACTCCTGTTTCTGATTCTTTAGTGCAGTGACCTGTTGGGTTCACAGGAAGATCTGGACCCTTTTCCCTCCGTTTTTCAGGAGTGTGTGTTTTGGTCTGTGTTTGCACTGGTGGGGGTGAGTTTGCTGAGACATTAGGCTTCTTTGGGTCAGGTCCAGGATACGTGTTTATAACTCCTGGTTCAAAGGATTTCCTTTGTTTAGGATTTGACTTTTGGATACCACAAATTGTGTGATATTTTTCCTTTTTTTTTTCTCCCAGTCTTTTTGAGACAGGATCTTCTTGCAGCCCCAGTGGCCTGTGTGTTTTCTTTTGTCCCCTAGAACCTCAGACCCACACTGCAGTCCATTTCTGAAAGTTCCCCATGCTATTTATAAGTCACACTTAGCCTCATCCTATTTCCCTTTCTTACATTTCTCTCCTTACTCTAAGTTCACTTACTTGTGGGTGTGTCTGTATGCATGCATGTGTATGCATGCACACGTGTGCAGGTGGGTGCATGCCACAGCATTCACGTGGAAGTCAGAGGACAGCCTTGGGTGTCAGCCCTCACCTTCCATTTCGCTTAGCCGGGTCTCGCTCGCTCATCTTTGCACACACCGGGCTAGCTGGCCCTTGAACTTCTGGGGATTCTCTTGCCTTGACCTCTCGCCTCATCATAGGCGCTCACAGGTGTGAGCTACTATACCCAGCTCTTATGTAATTTCTAGGGATTTGAACTCAGGTTCTCAAACGTGTGGCAAGCACTTTACTATGGAACCATCTCCTCATCCCCTCTCTTAATTTTCTTTCCTTTTTAAAATTTAAATTAAATTTTATTTTGAGGCAGTAGCCTCAGCTGGCCTAGAACTCACTAGAAAGACCAGGTTGGCCTTGATCTCACAAATATCCATCTGCCTCTGCCTCCTGAGTGCTGGAATTAAAAGTGTGCACTACCACAACCAGTTCACTTCCTTTCCTTAATCTCTCTATGTACATAACTAATTTCAGTCCTTTAGAAACCAGTAAAGCAGGTGGAGGTGTGAGAGTAGGTCTCGATTATGAAACCACGTAGGACCGTGAGAGGGGGACAAGGTGCTGAAGAAGGACACACGCAGCATGAAATCAGGAACATATGTGGGCGAGGGTGGAGGAGAAGTGGGACCAGAGAAACAACAAAAGCAAATCGTGCGTGAAAAAGTGCCATAATGTCACCTAATATTTGCGACTAATAAAAATGAAAAGAAATTAGATTTATAACTTAATGAGTAATCCCCATGCGATTCTAGCATTATATTGAATTAACACACACAAGGATCCATATGTGACTTTGCAAACAAATGCACTGAATCTTGATAAACCGCATTGGGCCCCCAGGGTGCCTGTGGCTATGCATTCATGAAAAAGTGCCATAATGTCACCTAATATTTGTGACTAATAAAAATAAAAAGAAATTAGATTTATAACTTAATGAGTAATCCCCATGCGATTCTAGCGTTATATTGAATTAACACACACAAGGATCCATATGTGAGTTTGCAAACAAATGCATTGAATCTTGATAAACCGCATTGGGCCCCCAGGGTGCCTGTGGCTATGCATTAAAGAAAAGGCCAGTTGTAGCCTTTAAGGAGACATTTTGCCATTGTCCAGCCTTTTGACATTGTGACATAACACTGGTCTACAAATGTGCTGGGCCGCATTCAGGGCTCTCTTGGGACACTTGAACCCATGGACCATAGATTGGACATACCTACAAAACAAAGACAAAGGAGGTTGGAACGAACAGAATTGGTACGGGGCAAACTTCGAGTGGCGTGGCCAGTGGAAAGACAGCATTTGAGAGTACTGACCACGGGGGAAGCTGTTTCTCATGGAGGGTGTTGCCCAAGACACAGTCTGCCTTCAAGGAACTCTCCATAGTGGAGGAAAGAGGTACCAGAGTGATTTGGGTTCCGGGTGGGGTGGGGGGCGCTGTGGGTTCATGTTGGCAGATGCCATTCAAGCACGGTGAGGGCTGAGCTGAGCTGGGGTAGCTCTTTCAAGGAGGCAGCTTTTAAGTCTGGCTCTCAGGACAAGGCAGAAGCTAAACAGATCCCTGTTCGCTTCCTGGATCAGCTGTGTTGCTTTGAGAGAATCCAGCATGTTCTCCCTTCATTCCATATGTGTGTTCTTGCTTTAGTTAGGGGGTGAATATTGCCTCAAAACTGCTTCATGCCGTCAGCATGGCACTTCTGGACTTCTTCTGCCATCTCCTCTAGAAAGACATTCGAACCTTGAGCCAAACAGCACGCAGTCCAGTGGGTGGATGAGGCAGCCAGCCCCTCCCCTGCCAGACCATCCTGATCTTCCAATCCAAGCGTCCAAGACGCTGCCCAGCCCATGAGCCCTGCCTAGACGTCCGGCTACGCTTGCCGCTGAGATGCCCATTGCTGCTGGGAAGGAAGAAGCCAAGGCGGGCCAAGATGGCAGATGGCGGGGATCGGGCCTGCTGCTCTCAGGCCCTCTACCTTTGTCGCCGGAGCCATCCGAAGCTGCCGGTTGCTGTTTTTAGCTTAGCTGTTCATGAGTTTGAGGAAAGAGCTTTTCTGTCACTCGGGAGCATGGGGTATTTTTAGCGAAGAGATTCTGCTTGGGCCTGGGCATTGTGTTTTTCTAATTACAGGCTAGCCAAGGAGGGCTGGGCACCAAATGACTTGGGGAATAAAGCAGGCTCAGCTGAGAATTTCATAGGAAAAACCAGGAAGGCAGGTATCCAAGCAAGAACTGGGAACTCTGGTCCTATGAGCTTATTTTATTATTATTATTATTATTATTATTATTATTGTTATTAATAGTCTCCTCATTCCCCAGAAGCTAATGGTGAAATGGAGGTAGACCCCAGGAAGGAAGGGAAATTGAGGGGAAGGGCTTGAAGGTTGAAGAACTGCCAAAGGGGACACTGAGCTATGGGAACCACATTTAGTGGGCCTGACCACAAGAGAGCAGGTTGTAGTGAGATGAAAAATCAAAGCCTTCCTCTAGCGCTGGAATCCATTTTGCAGGCATTTATCCTTCAGTTAATTTAAAAGAGGGTCTGAGTAAGCAAACGTGTGCACCCCCGAGTTCATCCTCCTGTGAAGCCGCACACAGATGGCAGATTTATAGATTACCACCCTCACCTGCTCTGCTGCTTCTCATTCCTGGCAGGTACCGCTCGCACTCCAGGTCCCTTTCTCAGATGAGTAAACTGAGGCCCAGAGAGGTTGAAGGACTTGCCCAGGGTCATGCTAATTCACAGTAGCCTTGGGGACTGGAAGGAACCCAGGTGTCCTGACACCAAAGCATCTTACTTTTCTATATTAATGTTTGGGCACATGTATATTACCTGTCTTCTGTTCTTATTTTAATTTGGTCAGGAATGAATTTCAACAAGAATTTAAGAGTCTCCCTGAGATGGGGGGTGGTGGTTAGGCTGAGAGTCCTTGATCTGTGAGAATGTTTCTGGCTTCTTTCTTGGTTACTTATGGTTTAGAGGTAAAATGTCCCCAACAGGCTCATGTGTTTGAACTCTTGGTCTTCACCCTCTGTGTCCCTTTGGAATATGTGGAGCCCTTTGGAGGTGGCCCCACTGGAGGAAGTGCATCTTGCAGTGGTGGTAGATCTTGAGGTTTATAGCTTAGTCCACTTGTGGTCCCATCTCTGTTACGTGGGCCTCACAGATGTGCAAGTACCTCAGACTCCTACTGCAGCCTTGAGCCCCTCAGACTCCTACTGCAGCCTTGAGCACCTCCTGAACCTATCAGCTCCCCAGCATCATGACCCATGTTCTCTGAACCCTCCATTAAACTGCTTCTAGTCAGGTATTTGGTCACAGCGAGGAGAAAAGTAGCTTATAACAGCTACCCCCCTGCCCCCCAGCCCTGTATCCCTGTAGTTGAAGTAGCTCACAGTTATGAAGGACCTATTCCTCAGAAGGCAATTCACATGGCTTATCCTAGGAACCGCCCACAGCAGCCTTTAGGGAAACTGCCAGACCTTCCTTTTCAGATGTAAAGACAGACACAGAGGGCTGAAGTGGTTTTCTCAAAATCAAATACCAGCCAAGTGGTGTTGGCACAAAAAGAAAACCCAGGTCTCTCTAACACAAAGAGTTCACCCCACTACCTCTCAGCCAGCTTCAGAGGACTGGGAGTTGTGGTCTTCTAAGTCTTGGACAGGGTTATGCATTAGTGGTATGTCTGGTATATGTCCCCTGCAATGTGTGTTTTCATGGAGTTTGAAGATGGAAAGGAAGGAGGGATACAGTTGGTTAGGTGCTGGGCCGCAGACATTGTACCTCAGATTTTATGATAGTACTAGATCGTGGGCCACTCACGTGTTCTTTTGACATGCTCTGGACAGTGCACTGTCCTCCATGTCTCAGGTGATAACTCCCAGACATCCCCTTTGACTCTTCGGAGAAACTGGCGTCTATATCAGACCTTGTCTATCATCCTTAACTTTCCATCACACAAAGACACCAACCCCCCATTTAGACTACAGAGGATATCAACAGTCTCGAAACGATGCTGGGAACAAGGAGAGGAACCAGGGACCTGATTTTTCTCAGTGAAGTTTCAGGCTGGCGGGGGGAGGAGAACCCCAAGTTCCACAGCACTAAGGGACACGTCTGTCTCACTCATCTTTCCTATCTCTCAGCTCCTGACACAGACAACACATGATGATAGATGAACAATGACTGTGAGATCGAGTTCTTCAGACAATTTCTTCCCAAGAAACTAAAGTGATCTATAGTTCTCTGAAGAGTTGGGAATGCACATATTAGCAAAGACTAGAACAGACTTGAGATCTTTCTGTTTGAGAATAGATCATAAGGTGATTAAAAGAACATTTTATTTTATTTTAAAAAATATTTTATTATTTTTATTTTATGTGTATGAGTGTATTACCTGCATGTATGTGAGTGCACCTGTGTCAGTTACCACAGAGATCAGAAGAGGGCTTTGGATTCCCCTGGAACTGGAGTTAAGGATGGTTTGTTGCTGCCATGTGGGTGTTGGGAATTGAACCTGGGTCCTCTGCAAGAGCAGTCAGTGCTCTTAACCACTGAACCATGTCTCCAGCCCCTAAAAGAATATTTTAATAATTGAAAATATTTTTGAGTTATAGAAAAAATTTAAATTTATTTAACTATTTTTATTTTTATGTGTGTATGTGTTTTGTCTGCATGTATGTAAGTGCATCACATGCATGCAATGCCCCAGAGGCCAGAGGAGGGTATCAGATCCCCTGGAACTGGAGTTATGGATAGTTATGTGCTACCATGTGGATGCTGGGAACCAAACCTGAGTCCTTTGCAAGAGCAGCCAGTGCTTTTTCACTGCTGAGCCATCTCTCCAGCTCCAGAAATGTTTAAATATATAAATCTAAAACAATATATAAGAAGCAAATCCTCACAGACACTGGCGGTTTTCTGTTTGTCCACCTGGCTCCTCTGCCGTTTTCATTCTGTGTTCTTACCTGGCTTGGGAGTTCTAGCAGGTGATTGGCCGAAGTAGTGAATTTGGGTATTTGGGGAAGAGGGTGGGGACTGGTGGTATTTCTTCGCCTCTCTCCTGGGATGGGTTCAGGTACCCTGTCTGATCAAATCTTTTTCTGAAAGCCACCCTGTCTCTTGACCCCCCTGCCCCCGCTTTAAATTCCTTTCTCTGTTAGACCTCATCAGATGACCTTAGTCTGTGAGTGTCATCCATGTGTTGATCAGAGTCTTCATGATACACATTCCACCTTGCAAATCTCTCCTAGGTTTCTGGGGCTCACCCTGGGGCCTGGGCCTGTTCCTTTCTTTAGTTTTCCTGTGCGTGAATTAGCTGCTTTCATCAGATGAATCAATCAGGATGGAGGTGCCCCTGGGCATGGTGGTACAGGCCTGTGATCTGAATACTCAGAAGGCTGAGACAGGAGGATCTCAAGATCGAGGTCAGCTGGGCTACGCAGTAAATCCTTGTCTTGAAAGTCAAGGGCTGGGGATGAGGCTCAGTGGTTGAAGCTCCCCTAGCATGTGTAGGGCTCTGAATTTGATCCCCAGTACTGAAACAACAGCAAGAAGATAGAGGCAGCAGTTCATTTTCATAAACACATGAACCCAGGAGAACTGGGTGTTCTTATGCCATCTGACACACGATGATCCAACAAAAATTGCTTCATTGGCACTGATCCATGTAGCAGAAGTCCTGCACTTCCTCTTAAGAGAACCATCCCCCTCCTGTTCTCTCTTAACATTGCCTACATGTTTTCACTGTTGAAGAGAGCCTGAGGCACGGATCTAGGTGCACGTGGCTGATTGAGAGGGTACACTGGGAGACAGGGCAAGAGGGAGACAGTGCTGAGCGAGCCTATGGAGTCTCCCGGAGACTACTTTTTTACCTGGTTCCCAGGAGTTCCAGAGCATGAACTGCTCTGTGGTATAGGTTGATTGGGAGGTAAAGGGCCTCCTTTAGTGCCTTATGTGTCTCTTATTGTCTGAGAACTGTCTCTGGGGAGAGGGTACTGGGGTGCGGGGGCTACTCTTCAATTGAAGACCATCCTTGAACAATAGGCAATTGGAAGGTTCTAGTGACAGCAGCTGGGGGATGAGGGCACCAGCCAGGGAGGGTCTGTTGGACTGCAAGGTGGGGACCTACTTAGTGAGTTCAGGTACCAATGTCTTTTTCCTACTCAAAGAATGCATACCACCCTTCTCAACCTCCCACCTCCCGGCTTTTCCTTCTTCCCTCCATAAGCATTGAGGGTGGGGTGGGGGGGGTGGGGGGTGGTTAGCTCCTCCTGTGTAAAGACCAACAGGCATTCAGGAGGAGCATGGGACCGGCTCCCCAGACCTGCTGCAACAGGTGCCACCTAGAGCAATAACTGACTACTGGCATGTGTGGCTATCCCCACATAGTTTAGAGTTTAGAGGGAGCAGAATCCAGGGAGGACTCTGTTATCTTTAAGGATTTAAAGTGAAACCCACGCCCTGCACCCTTTGTGAAGTACCTGGCCTCCAAATGGCACCCAGGCCCTCTCAGCGCCTCTTCCCGGGTCTCTTCCTTTCTTCCCAACTGATGCTCATCGTGTGGTTCACATTCCCACTTAATTAAGTTCCTTTTAGGCCATGTGAAGTTTCTTTTCAACAAAAGCCTCCTTGGTAGCGGTGACAGCACCGATCGCCTCTCCGTTGTGCCCTAAAACAATTGGGTGAGAACAGGCAGAGGCATGGAGGACAAACACTGCTTTTCAAGTGGCGGCGTAATCCAATCTGTCTCTCAGCGCTGCTTGTAGGTGAACCAGGTGGAAAATTGAGGGGGTGGAGATCATGGCAGTGTTGACCCGATCGAGGTGTGGGAAGAGGATTCTTTTCCCACCTGGGGAATAAACGAGTGCTTTTGATGCAGCCCGTGTCTGTCACTGTCCATCTGGCCTGACAGTGCCAGGAGGGCCACCCGTTTAGACACTAGAACCTCAGCCCAGATTGGGAGGTGTTGGGACATGGAGGACAAAAGACCTTCTTGAAGGCGGGGGTTTTCTCCAGGGTCTCTGGCTGTAGTCTTCTGAATCTGGACTCAGCATCCCCAAATCACAAAATGCCGGCTTGGAGCCGCTGCCACGGGAGAGAAAGGAACTTGGCACTTGGTCATTGTCTGTGGCAGGGATCCTGAAAGGCTTCCTGTTTAACATTTTAGTTGCATTAAAGAAAAATGCCAGCATCTCCAAACCAGAGAGGCTCCAATGTGCACTCAATGCCTCACGCCTGGGTTGAGGGTGGTAGGGGCCATCCTGCCTCCCCGAAATCCACTCTCCTGTAGCGGCCATTTTCAACAAGATCCCTGTGTTTGCTTGGCAGAACTTGGGATTGGAAAAACAATAGGTTTTCCTGCCAGATTCCGTGTATTCAGCAGCCGCAGTGGCAGCAGCTCTTGTCTCGGATGGATGTTTGACAGGAATGGGCAGAGGTAGCAAAAGACCCTGCTCTCCCTCCCCATCTTTTCTCTCTCATCAGAACACGTCATCAGATAGAATGATGGACAGAGTAGTCTGCAATATGCCCAAAGGAGGTGGGAGGAGAAGAGGCTTCCAGGAGGGGGCAAGAATGTGGGAGAAAGGGACAGCGTGGGGTCATGGAGGAATGTCCTCTGACCCAGCTGCAATAGGGATCAAGGGTCACTCCTCACCTGCTGGGGCTGGAAAGAATCCAAGGGGCCTGGTCCTGGCATGTGACACCAAAGAGTGAAGGGCAAGTTGCAAGGTGTCTGCTCCCTGGGATCACAACACAGGGTCTGGAAAACTGGAGTTGCTCTTTAGAGGATGACGCAAATGGAGGGCCATGGCCCCGACATAGCAAGCAGGATGGGGCTGGGGAATTCCCACGGGCGCCATGCCGGGCTCAGCTCAGGAGTGGCCCACCTGAAATTTTTTAAGGAGTCCTACAAACAGGATGGAGAGGAAAGGGCACTGAGATGTCCTATTTGTTAGTGTAGGCCTCAAAGCGTGGCCCTCAGTCTGATGGCAATGGTGGACAAGGGCCTGCTTATAGTCATTTTGCAGTCATTTTTCAGTCACATGATTTTCTTCTTCTATTTCTTCTATTTCTTCTATTTGTAATGAAGATGATCTGAGCAGAAACTTTACAGAACTTAGAGAATTAATGAGTATGTGACCAGTATGTGAGAGTGACATTAAATTCTCTGTCTCTATCTCTCTGTCTCTGTCTCTCTGTCTCTGTCTCTGTCTCTCTGTCTCTCTATCTCTCTGTCTCTCTCTCTCTCATTTCCCTTGGCATCCCTGACTGGGTCATTTCCATACAGCATGCTGAATCATAAGTTCATAGAGGGATAGACTTGTCATTATCGCTTAATAACCAGCCCTCGCTGAGCAGTATGACACAGTCCCGAGGATGAAGGTGCACTGCACATTGGGCCATGCTAGAGCCAAAGAGGACAGAGAGGGGCTCACTTTCTCTAGGGACTTACATTTTGGTTCACAAGGGTGTCCCACTTTTGCTATTTCCATGAACTTTCATTGGACAGTCTTTGCTTGAGAGGCGAAGAATTGTCCTTCCTGAAACAGACGCTCTGGAGCTAACAGAGGAGGCGGAAAGCTGTTCAGGGATGAGAAGGGGAGGGTGGCTCTGCAGGAGAGGCCCAGACCAGCCTCAGAGGCCTCACCTCATTGAACCTGGACTATGATCTGCTTTGGCCAGAGGGGCAAAGCTGAGGCTGGGAGACTTTTCCTGAGAGAGGTTACAGCTTTGGGAAAAGTATAGGGTCAGAAATGCATGAGCCATGTCTGGGCAGCTCTGAATACATGCTTGATATTCGACCTGGATGATGTGTGTGCCGAAAGAAAAACGGAGGGCCAGTGGGAAGGCTCAGGGGGTACAGAGAGCACTGCCACCAAGCCTGATGACCTGAGTTTGATCCGTGGGATCCACATGGTGGAAGGAAGGAACCAGTTCCTCTAGGTTGTTCTCTGGCTTCCATACTTGTGCTGTTCTCACACACATGTACACACACACACACACACACACACACACACACACATGCGCATGTGCACACACAATCAAATATAATTTGGAAAAGAAGGCACTCCAAGTAATATGTGGCCCTTACTAAGAAAAGAGATGAACTTCAAGTTCAAATTTGGGATTGTATTCAAAGCAGAGTAACAAGACTTCACAGAGCTGTGTTTTTTCTTTTCAGTTCAGTCTGTTGGACAACTCAGACATGTTTAGCTCATACCCTGTATTATAGGGAATTGGGTTAGCAAAGGCACAGTCAGGCCTAAGGAATTTTTGCAGCCACACTGTGTTTGCCTGTTTTTCATTACTATAAAGAAATACCTGAGGTAGGCTAACTTTATAAACTAAGAGGTTTATTTAGCTTATAGGTTCAGAGGCTCAATTAATTCGGCCTGTGCTAAGGGCCTAGCTGCTCATGTGCAGGGCCAAGAGGTCACAAAGGAGCATGAACTGAGGTGGTGGTGCTGGCTAGGGTTCCACAATCCTTTCTGAGGGCAAGCCCATTGACTCAAGGACCTCTCACTAGGCTCCACCTCTTAAAGGTCCCACCGCCCAACTTCACCACATGGAGAACCAAGCTTCCGACACACAGGCCTTCGGGAGAGCACATGCAGTATGTAAAGCACAGCCCTTCGGACTTGACGATGTCCACTTAAGAAAACGCCACTTGGTGTCTAGTCTAGAAACAGTCAAAATCTATAAATTGCAGAGGACGTGGTCTTGCCTTTGAGAAGCCTGGAATCCAGTAGGGGACAGGGATGAGGCTTTGTGACACTAAAGTTCTAGGCTATGACAGAAGAATCCCGCTGAGGTTTTGGGAGCCCAGAGAGTTGATGTTCAGGGAAGGAAGAAAGGCTCTTTTTAAATAAATATTTTATTTTTATTTTTATATGTATGCTTGTATTACCTGCATGTAGGTAGTTGCACCCGTGTTGTGCAATGCCCACGGAGGACAGAAGAGGCTGTCGGATCCCCTGGGACTGGAGTTACGGACAGTTGTTAGCTGCCATGTGGGTGCTGGGATTCAAACGCGGGTCATCTGCAAGAACAACCAGTGTTCTTAACTGCTGAGCCATCTCTCCAGCCCCAAAAGGCTCTTTTTCAGACAAAATCAATATGGAAATTTATTAGGAGGGAGGAGAACAGATACATTATGGATCTGTGGAGCCTTTGGAAGGTGAGGCTAGGGTAGGAAGGAGGCTTTGAGAAGGGGTCCTGGCTAGGAACATCTATACCCCTGAGTGAAGGGCTTGTCTCAGAAGTGGTCTTTGGGTGGCCTGGGGAGCACCATTGATTCCTTTCTCAGGGATGCTGGTCCATATGGACCTTGAGGGTGACCTGTGCCCAAGTATCCCTGTTTGTAGATCTGCAACCAGAGGTCCTGGATATGGGTTGCAGGTGCATGAAGTTGCAGAGGCCACCTCAGGCACACTCCCCACCTCATATGCAGGCAGCATGACTCAGGAAGTTGGTGCCAGGAGGAGGCTGTGCTACAAGGTCTGCCTGTTGGACCAGGTTACTGAGCTCAGCCACAGAAGCTCATGTTTAGGATATATCTGATGGGAACGGGGCAGCAAGGAGGGGGTGAGTGACAGATGGAGTGAGGTCCCTTAGGAAGCTGCTGAGGGGACGGATCATGAGGTCCTAAATGAGAAGCATGTGGGGCTCGTGAGATGGCTAAGCTATTAAGCACGCTTCTGCAGTCGTGGAGCCTGAAGTCCATATCCCAGCACCTACATAACAAGCTGGGTGTCTCATGAATATCTTTAACCCCGGCTCCAAGGGAGTGGAGACAGGAGGAAGCCAGGGCTTGCTAGCTTCCAGCCTAGCTGAGAAAAATGAGCTCCAGGGAGAAACACTGCCTCAACAAAGAAAGAAAGAAAAGGTGGAGATAATAGACTTCTCAAACCCTCCTCTGCCTTCCAGGTGTGCAGGCGCAGGCAGGCACACCCTCACACATTTGTATGCATACACATGTACATAAAATCTTTTTAAAGAGAGAGAGAGAGAGAGAGAGAGAGAGAGAGAGAGAGAGATCCAGAGGAGCTGAAAGATGGAGAGAAATGGGTTAGTAATGGATAGAAAAGGTAAAGGAGAAAAAGGGGACGCACTCCCTCGGAGCAGGTAAGTGGGATTTTCGGATTTAGAGTGTTGGAAAAAGGTGGCCAAGGACTGGAAGGGCTCCGAGTCAAAGAACACAGCAGGCCAAAGGACAGGAGGAGGTGCAGCTTTGAGAGGCTGTCCTTGTGTCTGTGATGTGATGTATCAGTGGGTGATGATGGCAGGGGCAGGATCAAGAGTGGCAGCCAGATAAATGGCGGCTGGACCAGGAGGTGGAAGCAGGACCTCCCGCCCGCTCCCCTGGCTGTCACCTGGTGACCTCTTTTCCCACCTTCTCTCTCACCTCTGAGTGGTTCTCCAGCCCAGTCTCCGTGGAGGTTGTCCACATCTCCAGAGAGCCGTGAAGGTGGCCCGGGAAGTCGATGAGGAGCACAGAGCAAGCACAGGCACCTGCAGTGGGAAGAGCTGTGGGGTGAAGGGGCCTCGGGCCTCTGCAGCCTCTAAGAAGATGGCACCCCTGCTCTTTTTGACGTAGTAGGCCACTGAGCTGTCACTTAAAGCTCCAGAGAAAGCATTAGAAGAGCTTTGCTCCTTCCTCAAGTTCAGACGGACTCTGTGACCATCTCTGAGTGGGGATGTGTGTTTGTGGGTGGGGGGAGTGTTAGTTTGATACCTGGAAGAGAGATGGGCATCCTGGTTGTGGTGGTTTGAATGAGAATGACCGCCATAGGCTCCAAGTATTTGGACATTTTGTCCCCCAGTTTGTGGTACTATTTGGGGAGGTCTTAGAAAGTGTGGTCATGCTGGAGGAAGCATGTCACTGAGTGTGGGCTTAGAGAGTTCTTAAGTCTTGCATGATCTCCAGTTGCTCTCTGCTTCCTGTGCCTACATCAAGATGTGAGCACTTAGCTTCTGCTCCTGCTCCAGCCACCTTTTGCCACCACGCCTCCCACCATGATGGACTCTAATTCTCCTGGAACTGTAAACTCAAATAAACTCTTCCTTTTATAAATTCCCTTGGTCATGGTGTTTTATCACAGCAGCAGAAAAGTAACAAACACACTGGTCATCACCCAGGCATGTAGCTTGGCCTTGCATGGCTGGGTGGGTTGGTCAATGACACAGCAAGTCTCGGGCAGATGTGTAGCTGCCGAAACTGGTGGCACAGGTGTCACGGTAGCTGTGGCTTATTAGACTGAAGGGGCACTCCTGGGGCAGGGCAAGGTACCACAAATGGGCGCTTCTCCACAGCCTGGGCCTGGCAGTGAAAGAGGGCAGCCTCAGAGCCAATGTCTAGGTCAGACTAAGAGGCCACAGTCTCCTACTAGGTTCTGACTGATGCGGACAAGATGAGAGCGTGACAGACAGGCATCATCAGGGAACGGCGAAGACCCTGGAGAGCTGATCACTGGGCCTGGCATGGTCTGTGGCACTGGCCGCCTTGTGTGTTTCGTGGGTGTTCAGAAGTCTTTTGCTCATGTCCCACCTATTCTCATGACAGGTACTATATGGCTGCTACAGCTACTCTTACCCTGAAAGTCTGGGGGTCCAAGGAGTGGACTGGTTTGCTTCCCATAAGACTGTGTTAGGGACCCTAAGGCCCCTTGCCTAGGCTTGACAGGCCACAATGGGGCACACCTGTCTACCAGGACGGTCCTTTAAGTCAGTTCCACAGGCAGGAATGAAGGCTAGTTTAGGTCAGCCATCCTCAGCTCAGCCCTCTCTCCATAAGATGCTTGTGTTGGAGATGAAAAGAGAGAAGACCTCCCTGTGCTGTTCAGATGAGTCCTGCCCCGCCCTGCCCCGTAGCATCCATGCACATCCTGGTCAGCTGGATGCCTGCACCTACGGAGTTTAAGTCTAGATGTTGCCGAGGTTCTGGCAGAGTACATCCGGGGAGTGACAGCTGTGGGCCCAGGGTCACCGGCCAGGTCGTGCCTGGGGTAGGTGGCTATGCCTCTAGCCACGTGACCCTTGTTCTGCTATCAGCCGCTTTTGGGCCCATGAGGTGAGCTCTCAGTTTTCCTTCTCACATGCATCTTTTCTACTGAAACTGGGTCATGTTCTGTTTTGGGGGTGATGAACATTAATTGAGAAGTGCTCCCCTCAGCCTGCAGAGCACTTCCTGCCTCTTCTTACCTTCAGCAGCCCCTGATCTCACTGCCCTTGATTGGATTGGGACCATATTCACCTTTACTGTGCTATCAGAAGGAGGCAAAGTCAGGCTGGTGGTGGAGATGGGAGTGACACATCCTTCAGGCAAGGAAAGCTAAGGCCCAGTGATAGCCCATCAGCTGAGGACAGACAAGGTCCAGTGATAGCCCATCAGCTGAGGACAGACAAGGTCCAGTGATGGCCCACTGGGTGAAGACAGCCAAGGTCCAGTGATGGCCCACCGGGTGAAGACAGCCAAGGTCCAGTGATGGCCCACCGGGTGAAGACAGCCAAGGTCCAGTGATGGCCCACCAGGTGAGGACACCCAAGGTCCAGTGATGGCCCACCAGGTGAAGACAGCCAAGGTCCAGTGATGGCCCACCAGTTAGGACAGCCAAGGTCCAGTGATGGCCCACCAACTGAGTCAGGAAGAGGTGGGAGCAGATTCTCAGCTTCCTCAGGGGTCATCACTATACTCACTTGATCCCATGCCTCACTTCTTAAACTGGGAGAAGATAGATTTCTGTTATTGTAAGCCCCTTGGTTTATGGTCATTTTGTGACCATCCCAGGGAAAGGACAGAGAGTGAAAAGAAGGACTCTGAAGGGTCTTTCAAGGCTGGCCATTGTCCAGTTGGGTGATGAGAGGCAGAAGCAGGGAAAGGTGGGTGCTCCAGAGAAAGGTGGGTGCTCCAGGGAAAGGTGGGTGCTCCAGAGAAAGGTGGGTGCTCCAGGGAAAGGTGGGTGCTCCAGAGAAAGGTGGGTGCTCCAGGGAAAGGTGGGTGCTCCAGGGAAAGGTGGGTGCTCCAGGGAAAGGTGGGTGCTCCAGAGAAAGGTGGGTGCTCCAGGGAAAGGTGGGTGCTCCAGAGAAAGGTGGGTGCTCCAGGGAGGGCACTGGCTTTTCCAAAGCCGGAGAACCTAAGGACAGCCTCATTGCTTTGGGCTTTCAGGTCAGCTGCCTCACATGTCCCCTATAACTGTGCTCTGAGCAGTCAGGCCCTTGAGTTGCTGATGGGAACAAGTGGGTTGCGAGGGTGTGGCATTGGTTTACTCCATCCTAAAGGCATGAGGGGTACACACTGGACCTGTCCCACCTCACAAACCATTCATCAATTTAATCAAAGAGGCATTTGCTGATGATTACGTTAGGAATTCAGGGTTGACACTGAGCAAGGCTGTGAGATTTTGTTTTTTTTCTTTGTTTTTTTTATCTCTCCTATTTGGTTTTATCTTTATGAGTATACTAAGTATTAGGTTTCATTATGGCATTTTTTTCTTTTTCTTCTTTAAAAAACATTATTTTTATTTTATGTGTATGAGTGTATTGCCTGCATCTGTGTGCTCCTGTGTCCTGCGATGCCCATGGAGGTCTGACGAGGGCATTGAATTCCCTGGAACTGGAGTTACAGATGGTTGCTAGCTGCCATGGAGGTGCTGGGAACTGAGATTGGGTCCTCTGCAAGAGCGTCTGGTGCTTTTAACCACTGAGTCCTCTCTCCAGCCCTTCCTTACAGCATTTTCCCTACCAATATGTTGCTTCTCCTCCTCCTCCCTTCCCTGTACTCCCTGCCCGTTTTCCTTCCACCTCTACGTGTGACCTGTCTCTCTATGGAGTCAACTCTTACAGTCCATCCAAGGCTCAGGTGTTTTTCCTTTGCGGATCATTACTAATTGTCAGGCAGACTTCTGAGGAGGAGACTAGCACTTTAAAAGTGGGTTCTGAGAGTTCATGAAGGGCTCTGCAAGGCTGAGGGACCCCTTTCCTGAGCTCATTTAGGCTCCTTCTGTCCTTCAGTTTAGCGGGGGCAGGGAGGACTCGGCTGTGTCTGAATCATGACAAACTAAGGGAGTAGGTGTCTCCACAACCCGAGGTGGGACAGGCGTAGCTGGGGACAGGAGGCCCTGAAGGAGGGGCCTCTGCCTTTGGACATCCTCACTTCTAGCCACTCAGGATAAAAGGGCGAGGATGGAGGGGCTTAATCCATGGCTTCCTCTGGGGAGGAACAGATCTCCAGAGGGTAGTGATGTCCCCAGTCCCTCCCTGTGGCCCATCTGAGTGGTCAGGAAGTGAACTCCCCAAGCCACCTCCTGTCACCATCACCAGGACTGTAATGAACTCCAGGAAGCTGGGGAGGAGCCTTTGGCTTCAGGACCACAATTACCTCAGGCAGTGGTCCATGAAGTCTTACCAGCCAGACTAGCTTGGCTGCCCACCATTTAACTCGGCAGATGACACATGGGAACTTGGCAGGTGGAGGATGTCATCTTGGGAATTGTTAACTTTCATCACAAACAGGAAGGTTCCTGGGAAGGCCTCTAGAAGGAGGGAAGTTAAGTCTGTGGAGTTGGGACTGGCTAGTGGATTTCCCAGGACCACCTCCTCTTTGCTGGATGGGAACTGCGGGCAGTTGGGGTGGCTATGATGGTGTCCAGGCTGGGTGGAGCACAGCGGGGTGCCCCCCAGGACCTCATACACTGTGCCAGTCACCTTGCTGTGGGACTCCAGATGGGGCCATGGTGGCTCTCTGCTCCTCAGGAGGTGAGTCCTTCAGGACAATTCCCACAGGTTACCCAGTTGTAAGATCTACAGAGATACAAACCGAGGACCTGAGGCTTGATGGTGAGTGTATCAGTCAGGGTTCAGTAGCAAAACAGAACTGATGGAATGAATGTATACACATCTATTGGTCAGCTTTCTTTGCAATTGTAACAACAGCAGAATCACACCAAGAGGACCCGGTAGCTGCTTGGCCCTTAAGGCTGGTGCCTCAGCAGCTGAGTTCCACGGTGGCTATCTTCCCTGGAGAAGCTGAGATCCTTGTAGTTGCTCAGCCCGTGGGACTGGGTGACTCAGCACTGAAATGCTGACTCAGTACCATTTTGGCACTGAAAACCTTGAGGGTTCCTGGAATTGCTGGTCCTTAGCGATGGAAGCCTGGACATGTCGGTTCTGATTACAGCGTGAGCAGCACCAGGGATAAATCAAATCTGAGTGAGAGGGAAGGGAAGGGCAGCAAGCGAAAGGTGAATAGTGTCCCTGTGCCGTGCTTCTTTTTATGTGCCATGAATGTTTGGGTGGGTCTTCCCACATCAGTCAAGACAGTTCCTCAATTGAGGCTCCCTATTCCTGTGATTCTAGTTTGTGGTGAGTTGACACTAAGACCAATCATCACGATGACTTAGTAACCTTGACTGTGGGGACTAGGAGCGTGTGGGAGGTATGACAGAGAAGGCAGGTTCCTCTGAGATGGACATGGTGGGTGTGGAGGTTTGGGGCAAACCAAAGGGAAAAGTGAGTGAGGGACTGTCCTAGTTTGTTTCTCCATTGCTGTGACAAAACACTCTGACCACTACCAACTTGGGGAGGAAAGGGTTTATTTGGCTTACATCTCCCAGGTCACAGTTCATCAGGGAGCCCAAGGTAGGAACTCAGGATGGGAACCTGGAAGCAGGAGCTGGAGCACAGGCCATGGAAGATCACTGCTTACTGGCTTGCTCCCCTGGCCCCTGCTCAGCCTGTTTTCTTATGCAACACAAGCCCACCTGCCCAGGAGTGGCACCACCCACAGTGAGCTGGGCCCTCCCAAGTCACTCTTTGAGAAGATGCCCCACTGACATGGCCACAGGCCAGTCCAATAGAGGCAATTCCCCAACGGAGGTTCCCTCAACTCAGGTGCGTCAAGTTGACACTAAAGCTATCCAGGGAGGTTGGCTGTGAACAGGTAGCTGGTCACGGGATGAGAGGGCAGATCAAAAGGGAGGAGGGGCACTGGGGAGGGAGGTCAGCCTGGGTGTGACAGTCCTCACAGTCCTGCCACTACTCCTCCTCCGCCCAGCTGGGACTGAATATAAACTGGTTAGGCTGTGTGCCCTGGACAATGGCTCATAGTAGCACAGCCCAGCTGGCTGGCTCAGAACTCCTGGGCACTGCCCTCCTGTCCTCTCCTCTGGTCATGTCCTTGAAGAAGGACTTTTTCTGTGCTTGCTCATCTTTCTGTGGTTTGATCCTCATCTCCTCTGTGGTTCCTTTTCCTAGTTTAAGTTCTGAAAGGGTCAGCCCCCGCTCCAGAGATGTTCACCTTTGGGTGAAGACCCAGTGGCAGGATGGCTTGTGGGTGGACTGCAGCTGGCCATGTTAAGATTTGGGCCAGAGCTCTCCCTGGGGCCCGTTTTGTCTGCCAGGAACAGATATGTGACGTGGCACTTCCCAGCACCCCAGGGGTGGGCTGCCATTCCTGTCCCGTCTCAGTGGCCCCTCTTCTTGCCCACCTCTTCGTTCTTCCCGTTGACTTCCCCTTCATCAGGCCCCCGGCACGGCTTTCTGAGCTCCTTACATTTTGCTATGAATCTTTATTTCCAGATTAGTCACCACGCACACAACACGGAGCGTCCCTGATTTGAGGAGCAAAAACAGTGATTACTAGATTGGTTCTCTGTCGCAGAGTGTGGAGGAACAAACAATACTGCACAATTTCCGTTTGTATAGCGTCTTTCAAACCGCACCATGCCCCAGTGCCTCTCGGAGTTGCTGTAAATAATACAATGACCGAGATAAACATTCTAAACGTCTTTGCATCGAGCTTCATTTGGGTATACCACACTTAGCCAGCGAGACTGCAAGAAAAGAGCGGGGGAACCTTGCAGTCCTAGGGGCCCAGGGGTGCAGTTAGAGGGAACAGAAGGTGGGTTGTATTCTGAAGCAGCTATGTTTAAGGGAGGTCGGGAGAGGGGCTGTGAGGTTGGAGGGAGATGGAGATGGTCCCAACCAAATAGTTCTGCTTTTGTAAGGGGCACCCCCTCCTTGGCTGGGTAGATCTGGGGGTACAGGGAAGGAAGAGCTGTTTGTCCATTATCCAGAAGTCCTTAAGGTCTGAGAGGAACACAGGTTGATTGGGTCTGGAATATTTAACTAACATAAGTGCTTTGTGCCTCAGTTTACCTCCTTAGCCTCGGTTTTCCTCAAGGAGATGATATGAGCCAAGATGTACCCTTGAACTGGATGCTCACTGCTTATGAGGTCCCACAAGTCCCTGTGGTATTAGACTATTTGGTCTGTTCTCTTTCCTTCTTACAGAGCTCCCTGTACATGCTGGGGAGCTTCTGCTCTGTTTCATTAAGCAATCTTCAACTCACAGTCAAGTCCTGTGAGTCCCCTGAGAAGGATGACCATGACCTTGATTGACTAGAACCAGCCTGCATTTGAATCTCTGTTTGCCTTCTTGGGTAAAACCCATCCTCTCAGATCACTGATGCCAACTTTTAAACAGCACAAAAGATATCTTTTTGCAAAGATTTGCTTAAATAAGTGCACGTTTCCTAGTGTTGTCTCGGACATACATTAGGTACATAATTGGTGCTGGTGATCATTTTATTTTAAATATTGGTGAGAGCTATGACATCCACTGTGAGGAAGCCCTGCTTGGTCCTGGGGGTCCTGAAATGACAAAGGGGGGAGGTGAGGTGGCTGCCCTTTGTCCTGCTGGACCCCCCTGCATGCCTGACTGCTGCAGCCGCTGGGATGGGTTCCCTGAGCTCACTCTCATGTTCAGGTTGTTGGAGTTTTGTTCATCCGTTTCTCCTAATTTGGGTGCAGTTCGCCATATGGAGAGCAGGGAACAGTGTTAAAAAAGCTTTCACACATAGATAGCACCGCACTTTCTCCGCTAAATGAGGACTCTGTCTTCCCAGTACAGATTTCACACGCAGATCTCCAGGGTGTTGAGTTCCCTAGTCAACAGGAGTGGAGTTGTTGGGGCTCTTGGCCACATTGTCTCTGGCTGGCGGGGTCCTGTTCCGACCCCAGGAGAAATCCCATCTTCTTTTTCCTCCCCAGGGTGAAGGCTTTCTAGCCCTCTCAGGTGAGAACTTTGCTTCCAAGTCCAGGGCGCCGTGCACCTATATCGCCTGAGCCTCAGCCCACGGCTGCCAGGCTGCTATCTGGTGGGTGGGGACCTCTCTGGGTGCTACTCCCATTTCGTGTCTGCAAGGGAGCTCTGCTGTGCTGAATTGAGCCCAAGCCCCTGTTCCCCAACCCTTGGAGCATTCTGTTCTCTAGAACTTTCTCACCCAGTCAAGACATCTGTGAGAGTATCGCTCTCTGCCCGCCTCTCCCTGCACTCCCTGGCTCGACAGCCTCAGCAGGTCTGGTTCAGCTGCCATGAATGTCTCTGTCTGTCTGTTGGAGGCAGAGCTGCTCTCCTCACCTGCAGACATGCCATTGCCCTCGAGAGTTTCTTCCAGATGGTCCACGCTGTCTGGCTTTGCTCTTGTGACTGGTGAGCTAGGGGGTCTGTGAGCAGTTGCCTCAACTTTATCTTATCTTCCTCCTAGTGCTGACTCCCAGGTGTACTAAAGAAGCCCAGTCACTGGGGTCAGGGGCAAAACAACACAGAAATAGTGATTTTACAAGGAGGGGCTGGAGAGATGGCTCAGTGGTTAAGAGCACTTACTGCTCTTGCTAGAGGACCTGGGTTTAGTTCTTAGTACCTACATGGCAGCTAAAAACTTCTATAACTCCAGTTCCAGGGAACCTGATGCCTTCTTCTGGCCTCTGTGTGCATTGCATATATGTGGTGTACTTATATGCATGCAGGCAAAACACTCTTGAACCTAAAAAATAAAAAAGTAAGTGATCACCAGCCACTTATTGAGTGTTTACTATGCTCTCAGCTCTATTCTTATTTCTTCCCCAAACCAGACAAACAGCTGGGGAAATGGCTTAATGGTTGATAACACTGCCTACCCTTACAAAGGACCCAGGTTCAATCCCCCCAAACCAGGCAAAATCTATGTGACTTTAGATATGAGAGACCCAAGAGTCAGAGAGATTATAACTAGGGCAAACTTACACAACTCATGTAGGGCCAGTGTTCACAACTGGAACTGCCAATCCCTAGTCTGTGTCCTTTCCCTTGGCCCTCAGTCCCCACCTGTCTCAGTGCTAAGCCACCCAAGGTGCATTCCCACTGGGGTCAAGGACAAAGCCTGCACTCAAGTGCAGTTGCAATGGAAGGGACAAGAAGGAGGGCTTTCCCGGGCTGGCTGGCTTTACGGAGTGAAGGCTGTGCAGTGTAGCGAGCCATAGCATTTCAGGGTCTGTGGCTTTGTTCTGGTGGAACTCTGCCACCCTCATGGGCTTGGCTCTCCTTGGGACTCCTGTGCTTCCCAGCAGGGTCAGGCTTTGCCACCCTGTGGGAAGAAGAGGAGCTTGAAATTGTTTTTGAGATGTTTTCATTGATTTTCTTTAATGCACAGAAGCATTTCCATTCACACATGGGCTTCTCTGAGAGGGAGGAAAGAAAAGATTTGATGCAAATTTGGGGGACTGGGTGGAGCTCAGGGGGGGCCTGAGTGCCTTGTCGATTGCCCTTCAATTTATTAGTATTTTCCTGGAGTTTCTTTGCAAAGCCCTCTGCTTAATCTCATGGCTGGGTAGGGTATTGGGAGAGAGGTGGCTTCCTGGGTCCCTTGGCTTACACACTGCGTTAGACTAGGCAGCTGGGCCCTGCTCTGTCAAGTCCCCATGCTTAATAAAGCCTTTGCTGTCCTGGTTTTTACAGAGAGAATCCAGCCTTAAGGTTAGAGTTCTAGGACCTCCCAAAGGAAAAAAAGTAGGAGACAGGGGTTCAGGCATGTGGTGTCAGGGTGGGCCATTGTGTGAAGCCTCCCGAGAGGTCCGGATGCTCTCACTTGACATTTACAGCAGGAAGAAATCTCCACTGTCACACAGCTGTCAGCAGGGCCTGTCGGCTTCCAGTGATGCAAACAAGGTGAGAAGGAAAACAGAAGCAAAGCATCATGCGTCAGGTTCTTTAAAAAGTGTGTGTGTGTGTGTGTGTGTGTGTGTGTGTGTATAGGTCAGAGGACAACTTGGGGGAGTTGCTTCTCTCTTTCCACCATGCTAAGGGTTCCAAGAACTCAGGTCATCAGGCTTGGTAGTGCACTCCTTTACCCACTGAGCCATCTTGCCCACCCTGGACTATTTTATTAAGGAGACCTAACCCTGGTGAATAAGTATGGGAGTGGAGGGAAAACAGGGGGCCCAGTTCTCTGGCCCAGATGCTCTCCCGAGGATTGAAGGTAACCCAGAACCCCAAGGACATGGCCTCAAGGTGTCAAAGAAACCCCATCTCCATTTTTCTTGGTACCTGTTGGATTGTATTAGATAATACATACTTGTTGAATGGCTACATTAATAATGAATGAAACAGGAATGAGAGCCTGGTAAGGAAGGAGAGGGTCATCTCAACAGAGCCTGCAGACCCTATTAGGAGGAAGAAGAGAACTGTCAAGTTTTGCAAGAAATCAGAAGATCTACCTAACACATTGCTTACAGAGCTCCTGACACATGAGTAAAATGCACCCAAGACAGGCGCTTGGTGCTGTCCCCAAACACTTCTGCAGAAATACAAGTGCTCCTGGATTGGTGCTCTTGCTTAACTGCTGTGACTGTGGTCATGCTGTAGGTTCCTCTGGAAAGCTGAACTTGGCGGGGAAGAGTCTCTCAGCCTGGTTACGTGGTTCTTTATTCTGAATGGCAACATTTCCTATTGGAGGGAAGAGGGAGGCTCCTCAGACCCACAAAGCCAGGAAACAGAAGCTTGGAAGGTTCAAGAAGCCCAGAAAGTTATAAGATCCACAAGTCCCTCCCCAAGCTCACGTGAGCAGTGAACA
The DNA here is from genome assembly GCF_000622305.1 of Nannospalax galili. NCBI lineage: Eukaryota > Metazoa > Chordata > Mammalia > Rodentia > Spalacidae > Nannospalax > Nannospalax galili. Next base: position 5,516,871 of record NW_008360311.1, read on the forward strand.
AGTGCTGGACAGGGGCACAGGTGCCTTTTCTGTGCTGTGGCCTGCAGGTTGAGCAGGGATCTTAGGGATGTAGTTTCTGGCATTATCTGCACCTGCTGGGTGGGGCTTTCTGGTGAGATGGCTGCTTATGAGTCATCAATCCTCCTGTAAGGAACCCCTCACCAGGCTCCTGCAAATAACCCCAACCGGTTCATCAAGCTAGAACTGAATGGAGTCATTTCTTTGGTCTGTCACTGCGGTCCTATCTGGGGTGAATAGTCATCTGCCTACATCTCCCTAGGAAAAGACAGACAATGTCCTCCTTTACCCACAGGCCCACCTGGAGTCCTGCATAGTGTCCCCCTGGCTTCCTCAAACACCTGCTTCCAGGAGCTCTCCAGACCCTATATCTGCTTCATGTGTTTGAAACAAACACACAAAAAAGCCTGGAAAGCCCGGTTCCATGCCTGCCTGTGTGACCCACTCCTTTTCCATCAGATGGGAATGTCACGTGGCTGAATGTGACTTTATTTGCTTTTCTTTTGTTCCGAGCTAGGATAGGCTGCCTGTCTTCCTCTGAGCCCTGCATGTTGGGAGACTGTGATTGTTGGGGGCCCAGGACACAAGACAAGTACGCCTTAGGTAGCAGATCTGCCAGAAAACCTGTGCCTGGCGTGGGCTCATTTCACTGCATCCTTGGTGGCAGGAGTTTTGCATATCTCTGGGCAACTCGGTCTCCTCCCTCGCTGAGCCCCTAAGAAACTCCAACCCCAGAGCCAGTGGCGTTGGCTCAGAAGCTGTCTTTTTATTCTGTCAGCTCATCACTCAGATTTGGTCACTGGTTTGACATGGACAGTCCCCGGGAGGGTGGCATCAGTGGCTGAAGACGAGGACTATGAATGGCTCAACTTCCCTCTACAAAGTTTATTAAAAAAATGCAGCGTCTTGTGACAAACCCCCCCAATCTAGGTAGTCAGACAAGAAACCAGCAAGATGGAAGGCTATGTTCAACTGTTCAGCTGACAGCTGCATGAAAACTGTGCCCACCTTGGGGCAGAGTTTCTTTTCCTATGCTGCCCTTGGGGTGATGGAGTTGGAGGGGGGTAGGGGAATGGTGGGGAAGACAGGCCCAAAGGGGAGATAGGGGAGGAGGGGGGCACAGGCTGGCTGAATAGAGCTCAAGAGCCCTTGTGTACAACGAGATTAGCGCGATGTGAGCATTTTCCATGCCAAGGTGCTAACGCAATAATACACGCGAGTTTGCCAACTTTTCAAATTGAATGTATTTGATTATTTGCTTTTAATTAGTGTGAGTTTTGGAGTACGTACAGGATCGTCAGGGATCCCCACAAAGCCTCCCACAGCCCGGGAAGCCTCCCTTTGGTAGAGGCGGCCCGGGATTGTTCTTTTTAGCTGTGGAGAATGAGATTTAACAGCTCTGTTAGATGTTTTAGCCCATTCCCATTGTGCTTTGGTTTCAACCTATTGGCAAGACCAACTGAAGTGAAGAAAATAAACCTCTTATCTGATCTGAATGCCGAGAGCTGCTCCTAAGATGAATTTTCCAGTCCGACTTGGGCTGGAAACATCCCTGTGAACATCCCTGGTTTATTTTGTTACTTGGGCTTGTGTTTTTCTTTTCTTTTTCTTTCTAGAGTTAGTACTTAAGCTGGCTTTTCCTCATCTCTCTTCCCTACAAGTGCATTTTAGGAAACATCTATATGCATACAAAAGCACACACACACACACACACACACACACACACACACACACACACACAAGTGGGCAGCAGAGAGGAAGAAGAAAAGACATTTGTTTATACAATTTAGAAGCATCTCGAGAGCTCTTTTCACCTGCTGCAGACTCGGGAGCATATAAGTTTGCTGTCCCTCTGCGAGGCGCTGCTCAGTATGGCTCCTGCCTCTGTACTACACCAGGGCACAGTGAGGCAGTGGAGAGGCTGGTTCCCCAAGGCCAGCGAGAGAGTGAGTCGGTGGACAGTGCTGCCCCGGCTGGTGTGAGGACTCCAACATCTTGCATTTTGTTGTTTGACCCAGGATTTTTCTCCCCTTCTTCCCACTGGGGATTTGCAGACAAGAGTCACCTACAGCATGAAAAGTCTTTGCTCTGGACCAGGCTTTAAGCAGCAGGTGTGGCAGCCCAGTCTCCTCTCCTTTTCATTCCATCTGCTAAGGAGGGAGTGCGAAGCTCTCTTCCCACAGGGCTCGCCTGGGCCTCAGGACATCAGGACCTGGACAGAGACTGAAATCCACCCAACATGGCTGGCCACCTTGTCCTTTCCCGCCTCCAGCTCCCATGGCTGTGGCCGCAGCTCGCCAGGGCCACCAAGGAGCCAGCCGCCATGCAGCAGGGAGGAAGGACCCCTTATCCAAATTCTGAGAACGGCCGCCCGCCTGCCCACCCATTACCTACACAATCTCTCAGTTACATTAAAAAAAAAATCTTTCCCCCCCTTAACAATAGGAGGAACAAATGGTTGACAAATAACAACAGCAGCGGCTCTCCGACAAAAGCACGCAATTATTACAATTACACTCTCCTTGATTAGGCTGCCACGCACTGCATTTCAATGTAATTGATGTTGTAGGTTGACACATCGGACACCGAATATTCTCGCCTGTCCCTTCTCTCTTTTGTTTCAGGAGCTGATTTGCATTTTCTATGCTTTTAGTAATGAAGACTTAGCACTTTTCCTCCATTAGAAAAAAAAAGACAGATACAATAATCTGCAACTCGGCACTTGTTTAAGGATTCTGACCCTCGAAAATACCACTTTGCTTCACACATTAGCTGCTTACAAAGAAGGAAGCTAATGTATCATCTAATTGGGCAAACCACTGCATCTGATTTCTCTCAATCAGACTATTAGCTTCGTAATTACCCATCTGCCTCGTGTGGAAAAACGGCAAGGCGCACACCCAGCTAATAACGTTCTCAAGAGCTCTCCACCACAGCGAGAGGAGGCGGCGTGGAGGGAGATGGTCTCTAACCATTTCGGTGCCAAGGTGGTCACACAATGCTGGGGGGGGGCGTGCCAACCTGCCCCGCCTAGATGTGCTTCCTGAGTCTTCTTTAATGAGTTGAAGTTTTCGAGGTCTGTTTGCGATGGCCGTGGCTGCTGTCGGGGTGATAGTGGCTGTGGTGGGCACCAAAGGGTGCTGACTTGTGGGAACCGCGGAGGAGGCCTCGGAAGTCTCTTCAGGAGATGTTTGGGTTGAAGCAGGAACGTGCAGTGGGTGGCTGGGTGGGTGTCCTCGAGGCAGAACAGATTTCCCCCAAGATGAGAGTTTCATTTCCCTTTTTTGTAGTTAGTGCTTCCTTTCCCCATGTAAATGAAAATGGATGCTTGACCCCTGCTAGCATTTAAATCAGGGACCAGAACGCAGACTCTGTGACACGGGGAGTGGGTGTCCTGACTGAGAGGTGTCTTCTCTAACTTGTGATCCCACGTTGGCCTGGAACTCACTCTATAGCTGAGGATGTCCTTGAACTCCTGATCTTCCTGCCTCCACCTCCCAAGGGATTGCTGGCAGGTGCTATCATACCCTGTTTTATGAAACCTCCTGTTTCATCGTAGGCTGTCACTTTACCAACTGAGTCATACAGTCACGTACCTGGCATTCAGTTCTTAAGACCCATTTGTTCTATTTTGGCTCTCGTAGGGGTTTTCCACTCTCTGAACACAGCCTGACTTCAGGCAACTCCCAGGAAACAGCCTGTTCTCCAGCTTCATACACTGGCTTGTGGGAGGCTGATTCCATCACTGTCTTCCAGGACAGGGGTGGTAGGCAAGTGGATGCATTTGGGAGGGTGGGTGGGGCCAATTTTGGTGACAACTCAATATCAGTGTCCTCTCTAATTAGGACAGCCTGGCCATTGTTTGTGTATTCTTGTCAATTGTGAACAAAGGGTTCTAACTAAAAAGTTTAAGACCAAAGGGGTGTTGATGGATTGGCTCTCAATGTCTAAGGGTGTATTGTCTGTTTCAAGTGGGTGCACTATGCCTGCTGGGATCCCCCTGTTTATTGTGTGGGGTTACTTTTAGTCCTGTCTGCTGCCATCTATGCAGAGAGCATGGTGATTTTTTTTTGGACGGCTACAATTCTGTGTATTTATTCTTTATAGCAAAAGTTTAATTATGGTACCATTTGAAGGAATCATTAATAGTTAACACTAAACTATTAGGTTGAGAACAGAAATTTACATATTTATTACATCATCTAGGAAAATGAAAAAAATAGCCCTACTATGTGTATATTATGGTGCAAGACCCATAGCTGCTCTATGTAGTAGGCATGGCTTCTGCATTATATAACTTTGGGTAGTAAATAAAAAGCAGTTTGTCTCTTAAGTAAGTAAGAGACAAGGTCCCTGAACTCACGTGTCTTGCTAAATGCTCTATCAAACTGACCAAGAGTTTCTGTGGTAGAGGCAGGAGACAAACACACTAGAGACCACCTTAGCCAAACTGCAGCCACGTTGTGGGTGGCAGACTTCTAGCAACCCTCACACCCTCCCCTCTTCCTGCTTCTCCCCTTCCGCTTTCCTTCCTTCTACTTCCTCTTCCTTCCCTCTTCCTCCCCTCCCCTTCTTCCCTCTCTCTCTCCTTCCTCACTTCCTTCTCCAACCCCCCCGCTTTTTGTAAATACATGGTTTATGTAACCCAGACTGATTTAGAATTGGTGATCTACATCTGCTTGGGATAATAGGAATATACCACCACACCTGGCAGTTCTTTTTATTTTTAGAAAAAAAATACTATCTAATTAAAAAATAGTTTCTTAATGTGATAAGCAGAGGGGGTGCTATCTAGGGGGAGAAAGGGAAGCAGCCAAAGGGGGGGGACAGAAGACACGAGGGAGGAGTGGGGGGCAATCGGGAGCAGGGTGTAATGACACATGTACAAAGGTGCCATAATGAGACTGACTACTTTGCGTGCTAACCTAAAAAAATTAATAAAAAATTGTGACATGCCACTGAAAGAATTGTGTTGATCTGTGATCGTTTACCTGTTCTGTCTGTAGGAATATGGGGGACCTTACAGCTGTAGGTATCCTAAAGTTTGAGCCATTCATGGAAGATGCTGGCACTGTATCACAGTGTCGTGCAGATTTCCTTCCGGGTCTCTGTTTAAGGAAAGGCTTGGTTTTCCCGAACCATACACACAGCTCATACCTCATTTCTCCCTCTGTGTTGGCTGCTAGGAAGCTCAAAGGCTAGGTTAGCCCTCATAGGACAGGACGGTTTCTAGTTTGTGTGCAAATGCTGCTGAAACCCTATCATTTTCTGCCCCTTTGTCATGTTTTTTCCTTTGCTCTCACTCTTACAAATGTTTATTTCTGTTAAGTGCTCTTTATTATTACAGGCCTGCTTGTGCAGTGTCTGAATAGGTGGTGGGAAATGCTGTGGTCAAGCTGAGAGCAGTCAGTGCTCTGCCTGAGCCACACAGGACCATGGCAGTCAAGAAATCTTCCTTGTGCCAAGAACATGCTTCCCCGGATGTTTGGGGGTTAGCCATGCTGAAATGGGTGTGCTTATGAGCACGAGACTTCTTCAGTTCTTCAGGACACATCATTTGTCAGACCACGCAACTGCTTTCTTACTCTTTCCTGATCATCGGGGAGGCTGAATGGTCTGCCGCCCACCCAGCAACCTCAGGGTCAGGGGTGAGGAAGAGATGCGCTCCAGATCCTGGAGCTCTGGGCTGAGTTCATGGTCCTGGGTGTGGGACCGGTTTTGCCCTCCATCATTCTCTGAGAAGCCAGGGTTTGCCACAGCCTCTGCCAGGCCCTGGATCTGGCCAAAACCTGACTTGTGAGCCACTCAGGGAAGAATACAAGAGCACTGGTGGTTTGATGTGAAATGTCCCCACAGGCTCCTGTATTGAACACATGGTGCTCAGCTGGTGCCACTGTTTTGGAAAGGTTGTGGAACTTTTAAGAGGTGGAGCCTTGTTGGGGGGAAGTGAGTTAGTGGTGGTGGGCCCACTTCCTGTCTGTTCTCTGCTTCCTGCTCCTCCAGGTTGTGAGGTAAGGAGTCCTGTACCTCCTGATGCCATGGAATGCCTGCCACCTCGTCTTCCCCTTAAGCTGTGGGCCAGAATAAACCCGTCCACCCTGCCGCTGCCTTCTGTCAGTTGTTTGGTCATATCAACAAGGAAAGTAACTCACAGAAGCAGGGAACATGGTTTCTGCCCCAGTTGCTCAGAAGCCTCACACAAGCTATCTCCTTCAGACCCGCCAGCCACTGCATGTTTCTGGGAGAAACTCCCACATTAGTCCATCAGAGGAATCACTGTTTGGGGCCGATTTGCCTCTTTCTTTTTTCTTTTTTTCCTGTGTAAAGAAAGGCATTATTGCTTCAGTTAGACATCCTGTGTAAGGACCAACTCCCTCTCCACTGGCGAACTGTTCAAGTGATAAAACCGAGAATCAGTGAACACACACAAAAAGATACGAAAGTAGACATTTGGATTACTAGAAATTTTTTAAGACAAAATTTCAAATGTGAAGTGCCTTTGGACACCATACCTCCCAGATCACTGTAAACTTGGTATGATCAATTCTCCCTCTCCCTCTCCCTCCCTTTTCCCTCTGTCTGTCTGTCTGTCTTTTTTCAACTGTACCTCAGGCTGACCTGCAACTCACTATGTAGCTAAGACTGGCCTTGAACTCATGCAATTCCCGTCTCAGTTTCCCGAGTGCTGGGATGACAGGCACTTGCTTAATAGTCATTTTTCTGAACACTGCATCTAAATATGCACCAAACAGCTGCACAACTTCAACGATTACTCCAGTACAAAGACAGATGCTTTCATTTTCCTGTCTAGGTCTTTCTTTGGGCTAGAGACACAAACTGCAAGCCTTAAACCAGATCTGAAGAAGGGTATTTCAGGTATGCAGGTGCCCCCAGCCACACGTGCTGCAGCAGCAGCGTGGGACAGCAGTACTCTTCGTCCATGGTCCCTGACCTGCGGCCCACCCCGTTTACTTATCTATTCGTTGTGTGTGTGTGTGTGTGTGTGTGTGTGTGTGCACGTATGTGGAGGCCAGAGGACTGCCTCGAATGCTGTTGCTCAAGTGCTGAAAACCTTATTTTATTTTATTTTATTTTTTTTGAGACAGGGTTTCTTAGTGGCCTGGGGCTCATCAGGCAGTATAAGTTGGCTAACTAGTGAGCCCCAGGGATCTATCCCCACCTCCCCAGCACTGGGATTATACAAGAGTGCACCACTGAGCCTGGCTTTTTATGTGAGTGCTGGTGACCAAACACTTGTCCTTATGATTACAGGACAAGTACTTTGCTGACCGAGCTATCATTCCAGCCCCTCACTCCTTTCTAGCTTGCCCTCAGGCAAAGCCATCCCTCAGTGACTGATGGGACCCCGTCCTCCTCTCTCTCTTCCCCTCCCCTCCCTTTTCCATCTGTTTCTCGTAGTTCTCACCCCCATTGGCTGGCTGGTGATTTCCCAAGTGGAGACAGGTACGCAGGTAGCCAGTTGCAGAGCTTGTAGAGTGAGCTCTGTCCTTATCAGGCCTTCTTGACTGGAGCTCAATGATGTGGTCGGAGACACTCCTTACTCCTTTGGTCCAGGCAGCTTTTGTCAGGGGCACGTCTGTAGTACTTCCTGCCTCTTGCGTGGCAGACTTCCAGGTCTGTGCGAGTAGCCAGGGGAGCAGCTCCCGAGGCCACCCCGAGACTGCTCTCATGATATGTGTTCTCTAGTCCTCCAGCATGGAGGGCAGGATGGCCCCTTTCTCTTCTTTGTGGGAGATACTCTGCTGAGCCAGGCTGGATGAAGAGAAAGGGGAGTTTCAGAGGCCTCCTGCTGAGGAAGGAGGGAGCTCAGGTGGTAATTTCCCACCTTGGAGCCCTGCATCCTGCCAGTGCTTTCTGACACTGTTCTCTCCCATACTTGATACTGGAAAGGCTCCTGTGGCTTGTGGGGTTTTCAGTAGATAACATCATAATCCCTTTGAGAATCTGAGTTCCCTCACTGTTTCCCCACTAACCACAGACCTGGGTCTGTGGATCTTCTGAGCAGGTACTAAAAAACATCACTAAGTTACAGCTGTGTAATGAGCTCCCATTGGAACAACTGGGAAAGTTCCCCGCCCTCCGTGCTAGCTAGCCCTCCTCCAGGTCTTGGGGCTTTCCTAGGAGGAGGCCCGATGACTGGAAATATAGCCAACTTCCAACCGACGCTAAGCAGATTATGTCACAGTTTATCTCTGGCAAATCTTGCTTTTCTCTCTTAGTTAACATCTCAGTTGCTTACTTAATTTCTTTATTACTTTTATAGCCATTGCCATCTGCTACTGAAACTGGAGTTCAACACGAACTAGGAGAGTGAATAATTATGTTGAGGCCAATGGGCCTGGGAAAGGTGACAATCTTGGTGGAAGGTTAGCTGTGGTCAAAGCATAGGGTGTCTAGAGCCAGGTAGGCCTTGGCAGTATTGGATGTGCTCTACTCGGCTTATTAAGGAGTAACCAAAGCCTTGATGAGGATGGCAGCTTGCCAACTGTTACAGAGCTCCTTGGAGGAGGCCGTCATACAAGACTCCAGGGCTGGAGACTGGGGGCTGGGGAGGGGCTCAGTCTGTGAAGTCAGGCTTGAAAGCATGAAGGCTTGAGTTGGATCCCCCGTGCTCACATAAAAATGTCAGGTGTGGTGTTGTGTGCTTGTAATCCCAGTGGGGATTACTGGGGAGAGGGAGACAGGAGGGCCCTCGGGGTGAGTCTGGCCTGATTGTTGAGCCAAGGGGAGACCCTCCCTGTCTCAAAGGATGGGGATGGCTATTTCTGAAGATGACACTGGATCACACTTCTGGCTCCACACACACGTAAAATCTCTCTCTCTCTCTCTCTCTCTCTCTCTCTCTCTCTCTCTCTCACACACACACACACACACACACACACACACACTAAAAATAAAGAACCAGGTTTAGATATCTTTATAGTCTATCATGATTTTTATCAGTCTGAAAGATGGGTTTATCCATTTCCAGTGTGGGATGTAGTGGGAGGAGCTGATGGGTAGGTCAGAGCTGAAAAACCAGACAGTCCTTATTTCCCCAGTAACCCAGGGTCCTCAGCAGTTAAGAGCACACACTGCTCTTACAAAAGACCTGAGTTTGGTTCCTAGCACCCACATGGGACAGCTCATGACTGCCTTTAACTCTAGTGGATCTGACACCTCTGGCTTTCATGAGCACCTGCCTGCATGCATATAGAAACACAATACACATAATTAAAAATAATAAAAAATGAGAGCGAGAGAAAGAATATGAGAATCCAGAAGCCCAGGGAGTAATACATTCTGTCATAACCTGACACACAGGGATGAATTCCTACCTATCCATTACTTGTGTGATGCATCTTGCATTTCTGTGGACGAGGAGTTGGTGAAATTAACACCTTCAGGCGGGAGTCAGAATGTCTATGACACCCTCCACATCTGGGTGAGGTCTAGTCCATGTTCCTCCCATCTGCTCCTGGTATTTAAGTAAAAATGTTTGGCTCTGTATCCCCCAATCCCTGTTGTAAATTGTAAATCACATCATTATATCTGGTAAAACCACAGTGCCAAGCAACAGCCCACAGAGCCACAGAGGTTCTCCAGAGTCATTTTCCCGTTCTCGTTGATCAGTTTTACACCCCTCTCCCGGCCACACGCGCACGTTAAATGGCACTAATTCAGTGAGAACTCTCATACCGGATGATGCTTCAAGTGGCACAGATGACAGCAGCGTCTTTATGAGGGTCTGTCTCCTAATTGCCTCCCCTCTCTACCTGAATCTGCTGCTTGCTCGGCTTCTGTTCAGCAGAGAGAGATGGGCAGGGATGTGGGGCGGGAGTGAGGGCAGGAAAGGAAGTGTTCTGGTCAAATTAGGTGAAAAACTGGGAGGCGCTCAAGTCAAAAAATGGTGCAGCTGCAATTCTTTCTTTCTTCTGGGGAGAGTATTTATGAGCTGATCCCGAGAGGAAGGTGAGCTAGGAGAGCTGGCGGGGACGGAGTGAGTGTTCTAGTCCAGTTGCTCCACCCAGGACTCCCTGGCAGGCTTTACCCAGGCCACTGGTTTCTTTTTTATTTTATTTTATAGTATCTTAGTAAATTTTCAAATTCAAGCGTATCACAAGGTATATAATTCAGAGATATGCAGGATATTTTTTCTCCAAAGTGTTCACTTCTGTGCAATCATCATGCGTGTCAAAAGCAGGTCCCTGTCAGCTGCCCAGAAGTTTCCTAGTTCCCCCTAGTCACTAGCTCCCACTAAAATGACGGGATGTATTAGGTAGAATTAAGTGGTGGGACTCTGAGCACATTTGTGATACAGGATATTCTCTTTTGAGACTTGTTTCTTTTACTCTATAAATGTTACGTTTTGAGATGTATTCATGGTTTAGAGTCTGGAATGGTCAGTTACTTTTTCTTGCTGTGTTGTATTCCATTGTGTAGGCATTGGCTATTATCTATTCTGATATTGGTAGCAATGCATTGTTTCATACTTTTGTGATTTTATGAATAATAGTGTCATAAATATGCTTCTTTATGCCTTTTAAAATTTTTATTTGTGCCTTGTGTGTGAGTGTGTGTAGGCATGTGCATGCCACAGAGTGCATGTGGAGGGCAGAGGACAACTTGCAGGAATTGGTTCTCTCCTTCCATCATATGGGTCCCGAGGATCGAACTTAGGCTGTCAGACTTAGTGGCAAGCACCATTACCTGCTGAGCCACCTTGCTGGCCCAATGTATATCTATTGATAAACACTGTGTGAATTATGTAGGCACATACCTAGGATATAATTATTGATTTATAAGGATTATGTCAAGATTTATTGCTTTTCAAGTGGCTTTTAAAATTATTATTTTTATTTTGTATATATGAGTGTTTAGCCTGAATGTATGAAAGTGCACTATGTGCATGCATGCAATGCCTGCAGACGCCAGAAGGGAGCATTGGATTGCTGGAAACTGGAGTTGTGGACAGTTATCAGTTGCCATTGGGTATTAGGAACTCAACTTGGGTCCTTTCCAAGCGCGACAGGTGCTCTTAATTGCTGAGGCCCCCCCCACCTCCCCCCTTCCCTCCCTTTAGTTTTTTGAGACACAGTCTCACTATGTAGCGCTGGTTGGCCTGGAACTTGCTTTGTAGACCAGGCTGGCCACAAACCCACAGAGATCCACCTGCCTCTCTGGTGGCTGTTCCCACGTAGACTCCCAGGGGCAGTGCCTTTGCTCCGAGTTCTTGACAGTGTCTTCATTGTTATCTGTGGTTCTAACTATTGTGACGGTTGTGTCTTGTGTCTTCCTGATGACTACCAATGGCGGCCATTTGTTCATGAGTCTGTTGGCACCTAACCTTCTCTTTTGAGATGTTTGATACAAGTCTTTTGTTCTAGGTTCTTTAAAAACTGGGTTCTCTCTGTGCTTCTTGTTGCTGTTCTTTGTGTAACCCTCCCCTATGCACTGACAGATGTTTATGTAGCAAATACCTCTCATTGTTTTAGATCTTTCACCGTCTTTCTGATCCATTTTGGTGAGCTCTAATCTTGAATTTTAATGAAGTACAATTTACAGTCGTTTCTTTCATGTTTATTACTTTTGATTTAAGAAGTCTTAACCTACATAACATGTCAATATATTCCCTTCTTTTTCTCTTCTACAGATCCACCATCCTACCCAGTAACTGTTATCTTCACACAGTGGCTCTGTTTATGTCTTTTAAAAATATTTTATTTATTATTTTAATTTTATGTGTATGAGTCTGCATGTGTGTATGTCACCCATGTTGTGCAGTGCCCTTGGAGGTGAGACGAGGGTTTTGAATTCCCCTGGAACTGGAGTTCCGGATGGTTGTTAGCTGCCATGTGGGTGCTGGGACTCAAACCTGGGTCTTCTGCAAGAGCAGACAGTGCTCTTAACTACTGAGCTATCTCTCTAGCCCTACATTTTTTAAACAATCTTCTTGAGGTATAATTGACATACAGTAGATCACATGTTTAGGTGTACAGCTGGATGGTCTGATGTCTTTAAATCTGAGACAATTACTGTGATCAGGGTAATGGTCATATTCATCACACCTTAAAATATCCTTGTGTAATCTTTTCTTCTCAACCCTCCACCTCAGGCATCCATGGACCTGCTTGCTTTTTAAAAATATGTATTTATTATTTTTATTTTATGTGTATGAGTGTATTGCCTGCATGTGTGTGTGTGTGTGTGTGTGAGTGCACCTATGTTGTGCAATGTCTGGGGAGGTCAGAAGAGGGCGTCAGATTCCCTGGAACTGGAGTTTCGGATAGTTGTTAGCCACCATGTGGGTGCTGAGAACTGAACTGGGGTCCTCTGCAGGAGCAGCACCCCTAACTGCTGAGCCAGCTCTCCAGCTCCTGACCTACTTTCTAATACTGTAAAAATAACTTTTCTAGAATTTTAAATAGAAAGCAGTCATGCAGCATATAAGGTCTCTCTTTGGTCCCGTTTCTCTCAGTACAGTTAGTTACCTTAGAGGTTTGTCTTGCTGCTGGGCATACAGGTTTCATCCCTTTTCAGTGCTGAGTGACAGTCCATGGCATGGAAATGCTGTGACTAGTTGAGCTCTTCACCTTTTGGTGAGCATGGGCTCGCCATGGGCTGTGACATAAAGGCCTCTGGGAGAGCATGCCAGTCTCCTTCCAGTCCTGTGGTCACCAGCCTGGTGGCGGACAGCTTCCATAGGACCAGAAGCATGGCAGGTTTGTTTACACAAACACGGGGGGAGGGTGAGTTGGCCCCCACAGCGGCACAGGTGAGAGGAACTTTCGGCTCCTTTGAGTGAGATTATAACAGTCAAGCTGCTGTTGACTGAAAAATCGTTCTGCAGCAGGAAACGGGATCTGCTCACTGCAGCAGGAAACGGGATCTGCTCACTGCAGCAGGAAACGGGATCTGCTCACTGTAGTAGGAAATGGGATCTGCTCACGTGGGCACTGTTTCCATTCTCGCCTCGTTTCCGCCCTGTTTCCACCTTTCATCTCTCTCCTGGGATAGATCTAATTGGTGACGGGTATTTGCATGTCTGAACGTCTTCATTACACCCTCAGTATTTATGTCTGTGTGTTCATATGCACATGTATGCAGTTGCATGTACATGTGAATGTGCATGTGGAGTCTAGAGGCTGATGCAGGTGCCTTCCTCTGTCACTCGCCACTGTTTTGTATTTGTTCGTTTGTTTTATTTTGAGACAGGATCTCACTGTGTAACCCTGGCTGGTCTGGAGCTCGCCATGTAGGCCAAGCTGGCCTTGGACTCAGAGATCCACCTGCCTCTGTCTCCCGAGTGCTGAGATTAAAGGCGTGCACCACTCTGACTTCTACCTTATTTTTTGAGACAGGATCTCTCATTGAACTGGAGAGCGCTGGTTGAGTGAGGTGAGTCTGGTCAGCGAGCCCGGGGATCCTCCTGTCTGTGCTCCCCTCCCCCCCCCGTGTTGGCTAATATTACAGGTGTGCTCCTCCGCATCGGGCTTTTTGCATGGGTGCTGGGGATTCAAACTCAGGTCCTCATGCTTGAGTGGCAAGCACTTTGCTGGCTGGGCCATCTTCCCAGCTGAGTCAGCTCCAGTTGAAAGCAGTTTTCACAGATGCGGAGATCTAGATTAACTCTTTCTTGCCTTCTCCCCCGATGGTCTTCGTCATCCCAGTGTTCTCTCAGCTGCTTCTGAGGGTGCCTGTGGCCACCTCACCTCTCTTCTCCACCTAACTGCTTTCTTTTTGTTACTGGTTTGGAATAATTAGAGTCGAGCGTTTGTGGTGTGTTGACCCTATATTTCTTTTTATGGGGCCTCAAGTACATCGTGCATTTGTGGATTTCTGGTTTCAGTAATTTGGGAAATCATCAGCTGTTACCCCTTCCAATATTTTTCTCCTTCAGCAACTCCAGTTACTCGCATAATTAAGCAGTTTCAAGTGGGTCCTATGAGTTGCTGTTTTATGAATTAAAAAAATTCCACATATTATGTATGTGCCCTAGTTAACCTTATCAGCTTGACGCAGTCTAGCCCCATCTGAGAGGAGACCTCAGCTGAAGAAATGCCAAGATCAGTTTGGCCTGTGGGCACATCTGTAGAGAACTGTCTTGATTATTAATTGATGTAGGACGGCCCATGCCTCTGGTAGGTGATTCTGGGCTGTATTAGAAAAGCAAGCTGAATGAGCCAGAGAGCCAGCAAGAATAGCGGCCCTCCCTCCGTGGTGCCTGCCTCCAGCTTCTTGCCCTGAGCTCCTGCCCTGACTTCCTTCAGTGATGGACTGTGACCTGGATTTGTAAGTCAATAAGCCCTTTCCTCTCCTCAGTTGCTTTTGGTCAGAGTGTTTATTATAGCAGCAGAAAGTAACTAGGACACTGTATTTCATTTTGATGTCTCCAAGTTTGTTAGTCTTTTCTCCTGGAGTATTTAAGCTACTGTTAATTTTTCCATTGTCTTATAATTTTCTCTTTAGACATTTGTTTCTTCACGTGTTCTATTCCTCAACTTATTTTTTTCATAAATATGGAATATAATGATTTTAATGTCCCACGATAATTCCAACATCTGTGTCAGTTATAAATTATTGTTACCTTCATTACTAATGTTCTGTCCACCTTTTTTGTTCTTTGTTGAGACAGTCTTCCTATGTAGACAGATAGGCTGGTTTTGAACTTGTGAACCTTCCACCCTACCTTCTGAGGGCTAGGATTACATGTGTGTGCCGCTATGCTAAGCCTGGTAATTAAAATTTTTGAGATATTATGCATTCATTGGATGCTAGAATATTTTCATATTCTTATAAATATTCTAGGACTTTTTTCTCGGAAGAGCGATGTTATCAGAAATGCTTTGATAGGTTTTAGTGTTCGGTTTTATTTGGCAGAAACTCAGTAGTGTTTAGTCTGAGTGAAGACTTGCTCACAGATGAACCCTCTACCCGATTGACCTCTGCATTAGCAGGTTTTCAGTTGGGCTGGTGGAAGCACATCACACCCACCTGCATGGCAGGGCGAGGTGCTGTTTTCTTCTCTCGTGGTACTTTCCTCACACATGTGCTGATTGTTTGTTAAATATTTGATGGGGATCTTTGAAGACTGATGGAATGCTCCGTAGGTAGTAGCTTCTGCCCCATCACTCCCACCTTAGTCTGTGAACTCTGGAAGCCTTGGTTTCCTGGAAGTCTGAATTCTCCCTCAATTCAGGAGGGCCCCTTGACTCTGCTGAGTTCCCTGTCCCTGTACTGCATCATGGGAACTCTCATGGCATCATCCTGAGACAGCCACAGGCTCACTGGGTTTGTTTCCATGACCCAGGGATCACTGTTCTTTGCTGACTGTTATTCAGTATAGAAAAACACTTTTTGTTTTGAGTTAGTTTTAAATGGAGGAAGGTAAACCAATCTATCAGGACCAAAAGCCACAGTCTTTGTGGTAATTTAAACTTAAATTTCTTCATATGAAACAAAATAAAGTAAGATTGAATTAAAATTTCTGGCCATCATGAATACTGACTACATTTCAGGTGTTCAGTAGATGCCTTAGATAGGGTCTACATCATTGGGTTGTTCAGACTTAAAGCATTTCCTGCACTGTAGAGAGTTTAACCTGGAAAACTGCTATACAAACAGAATTGTTTTCTTGTATTCTTAATTTAAATATTTAACATCTGTATTAAATTACTTTTTGCCTTCCGTCTTTTGGGAACTCACAAGACCCCACCTCTAGTTGAGGAGCCATTGGTATTGTATGGTCACTGGGGGAGTGAGCTTTCATCAGTGTTTTTTTTTTTTTTAATTAAATACCCGTGTCTTTGTGGATATGGTATGAATTAAGACCCAAGATAATGTTGTTTTTCCAATATGAGTGTCCACTTTGGTTGTTTATTTTTAACTTTCACATTTCCACTCATCATTTTTAGAAACACTTGAACAATTTTCCAGGAATAGCGAGTAGAATCCATTGACTCTAAATAGAGCAATCAGGGAGAGATGGCATATATAAAGTTTGTATGTTTTCCTTTTATGAATATGGTTTGTTCATTTATTTCCCAGTTTCGTTCAGTAATGATAGTTTTCTGGATAAAATCTTAGATATTTTTCAGTAGATTTATTTCTAGACACTTGACATTTTGCTTGTTTTGTAAGTGGTATGACTTAAGTTTCATTTTGTGTGTGATTTACAGAAAGGCTGCTCATTTTGCATATTGGCCTTTTACTGGTGCTTCATTAATTTGTTCTTTTATCCAGACACTATTTTCTGCCTTTGTATGTAACTGATCACATCTTTGTGAGTAGTAACAGTTTTATATCTTCCTTGAAAAAATGTAGAATTTAAATTTTTTCTTGTCCTGTTACATTGGCTTGGACCTCAGGAATGTTAAAAGTGGTAGTGACTATAAACGTTTTTTCTGCCTCCTGATCGTAGCTTTAGTATTTCACGACTAAGTGTTGTTGGCTATTGACTTAAATTTTTTATTTTATTTTATAACTTCATACATGTATATAATGAATTTTGGTCACTTAAAAAAAGATCCCTCATATAAATTTGAAAAGAAAAGAGCAACTATTAGGTATATAGAAAGAGAAAATGTGTGGGAAATCAGGGATATGAAAGGATAACAGAAGGAATATGATCAAAGCACATTTTATTAATGTAGGGGAATGTCATAGGAAACCCATTACTCCTTACAATTAATATATACTAACAAAAGACCCTAGCCTGTATCTAAGGGTTTTTTTTTTCAGTTGGTGAAAAAAAGTAAAATATTTTATATTTCTTTTTATTTTATGTGTATGAGTGTTTTGTTTGTCTGCATATATGTAAGTACACCATGTGTGTGCAATGCCTGCAGAGGCCAGAAGAGATCATGCCTCTGGAGCTGACATTATGGATGGTTGTTAGTTGCCATGTGGGAACTGGGAACTGAACCCAGGTCCTCTGGAAGATCAGCTAGTGTTCTTAACCACTGAGCCATCCTAAAATGTTTTAAAATTATGAATAAATGATGGATGTTAGCAAATGCTTTTCCTGCATCAATTATAATGATTTTGTGTTTTATTTTTTATTTTTGGACAATGTGATAAATTACAGTGGCTATTGTTTAAATCCCCAACCAATACTCCTGGAATAAATTACTTGGTTGTTATATGTTTTCTCTCTGTGTGTGTGTGAATCCCAGTGTCCTTTGCGGGGACATAGTCTAACTCGGAGCACCTGCTTTGGGAGGTTCCTTCTGGGCTGTGTGGTACAATAGCTTCAGTTAAGCTGATTTCAGTGTCTCTCACCCGCTGAATGGGAGCTACCTGTGTCTCAGGTGTGCAAGTTACAGCAACAGTCTTTCCCATTTTCCAAACATGTGTTGAAAACATGGGTGAGATTCTTTTTTCAAATGATGTTGGTGGACGGTAGGGCTCATATATGTATCTGTGTTTTAAAAAATGGCTTTAAAGATGTAATTCACATACCATTTTCACTTTAAAAAAAAGTTCAGTGAGCATTATTCACCAAGTTACACGTCCATCACCACAATCAATTTTAGAACATTGTATCAGGGAAGCCACGGATCCACTTTCCAACTCTGTATGGACAGTCCTTAGTCCTGCACTGGGGGATATTGATGTCTGGCAACTTAATGTCTTCACGATTCATTCACGGTGAAGCATGACTCACAACTCCATTCTTCTCATGGATGACGGACATGTTGTTGCATCTCATCTTTGTCTTCAGTTGGTGACTGTTTGGATCGTTTCCCTTTGTTGGCTGTTGAAACTTATTCTTTGTGTGAACATGTATTTTCAGTTGTTGTGCCTATTTGCCTATCAGAATTTCTGGGTAATATAGCAAACTTTGTCCTGAACATCTTTGAGGAAATGCCACACTTTCCCTCTGCATCAGCAGTATACGAGATTTCCAGTTTCTCTCACCCTTGTTAGTGCTTGCTCTCGTGTGTAGTTTGTTTTTATTGTTTCTTTTTGAGGGTCTCGTTATGCAGCCAAGGCTGGCCTCGAACTTGCAGTCCTCCTTCCTTACCCTTCTGAGGGCTGTGCACCAGGCTGTGGCCTGTCCTTGGATGCTGGCACTCTGTGAGAGTAAGCAGTGTGCGTGTCCTTTTCACTCACTTCCTCCACACCCTCTGGAGCCTGGGGGAGGCTCTAGTCTGCGTTTCTAACAAACGATCAAGTTCTTCATGGAAAATAGTTTTGAGGAACGGAGCTGGGCAGGCCTCTCTCGTGTCTGTTTCCGTGGGGGGCTTATGGTGGGCAGAATCCAGTACATACCTGTAAAGGCAGCAATTCAGCGGGGCCGTGTGTCTGCTGACAGCTGGCCTGCGTGGCTCGGAAAGCTCTCTCTGGGGCACCTCTTGTGAAACTGGCCTTCATGTCTTTAATGTGTTTCCTAGTTGACTGTACAGGATGGAAGAGGAGGCTCGTTCCTGACGCAGCCTTAAATGTGTGATACTAAACATCCTGTAAAACGTACTCTCCTCCATCCGTAGGGGTCTCAAAGCCTCATTGGAGCCCACTTATAGATAGACATATTCCCCTCTTTGAAAGGCAGATGGTTGGGCTCTCACATGGACTTAACGCCACCAGTTAGTGGCTGCAAAGACTTTTGCCCCAACCTCTGTACTCCATTTCCTTATCTAGGAAATAGTAAGAACAGGGACTAAACTCCTGGGTCACTCTGAGCTTATAGGGGTCAGCCTTTGTGATACATTCAAAAGGTGTTCATGGCAGCCAGGTCAGTGTCACAAACCAGCTCTTATGTTATTTGTGGATGAGTAAACTGAGACTCTGAGGCTCTGAGAAATTGAGGGAAATCTTCACAGTCACACGTATTGAGTAACAATGGGGCCAGACCCCGGATCCGATGTGGCACCGCAAAGCCCAGTGGGTCTCACCTCCTGCACGTCTTCCTTTTGCACAGTTTTAAGACTTGTTCTGTTTGACTTTTTTAGGTAGGGTCTTGCCGCATAGCATAGGCTGGACTTGAACTCTTGATCCTCCTGCCTCTGCCTCCTGAGCACTGGGATTACAGGCTTAAGCCAGCACGTCTGGCTTCTAAGCACATTGTGCAGTCAGGTTCTTTGGTTAAAAGCCTCTTGTAATTTTCCTCTCGCCCCTTCCTTCTTCTGTGTGACACCCCCAGAGTCTGTGCCTGCCTGCTGGTCTCTTTCCTAGAGGCAAGCGCTGAGGACCTCACCAGTGCCTCCTGAGCAGACGAATAAGCTGTGTTCTGTGACTAGATGTGCGTTGGGCCTCCTTGAAGTGTCAGAACAGCCGTTGCAGTTTTCAGTCAGAGAGGACACCCCCCAGGCAGCAAGGACCGGGTGCCCCTGAGTAACATGGGGTAAACTAGAATTAACTCTGAGATTTCTAAATGTGTTTTAGGACAATACTCTGGGTTAGCAGTGACCTGGAGGATGTCTTACCTATGAAGATGAGGTTGAGGAAGCAGGAACCGCACCATCTTAGACATACTCTTTGTCGTCCCTGAAAACATGGTATGCATATCGGTGCCTAATAATGCTTTTCTATGCTGTGTACAGAGTGACTCAGCTGATCCTCACATAAGGTCACTCCATCTTATAAAGGAGGAAAATAAGACTTGAAGAAGAAAACGTCACTCAGCTCCATTGAAAACCATGTGCTGGGAGGGTCTCCTTCTGTGTTGTACAAATCATCCTATTGGGCCAGTGTATGTAGCTCAGTGAGAATCTGTGTGAAGCCGCAGGTTCCATCTCTTGCCCACACGGAATGGCAGCAATAACAATTCACCACCAGTGCCCTCTGCCCCCCCCCCCCCCCCCCCCCCACCCCAGCCCTGCCTCCTGCCACTCTCCAGCCGCCCCTAGTCTTCTTTCCCCATTTCCCTCCATAGCTGGGTAATAGTTCTTTCTCTGAATTCTATAGTGCTGTCTAATACAGTTGTGCACTGCGAGCCCCAGGTTCCCTCTCTGCCCCCCACGGAATGGCAGCAATAACAATTCCCCCCCAGTGCCCTCTGCCCCCCCCCCCCACAGTGCCGCTGCCTTGGAGTGAGGTGGGGTGGAATCATTGAGGGCCTGGGGACTCTGGGTTATCTCCCTTGAAGAAGCTACCAGGGAGGGTGCGGACACTATGCCTGCCCTTGAGACATGATGTAATCAGTGGGATTCAGGAAAACATGTCCCCTCCCTGGCCAAAGTCATCCAAGCTCCAGGTACCAGAGCCCTGAGCAAGACTCAAAGCTGACCTCGTCCTGAGTATATTTTTTTTCTATGGAAGTGGCAGTCTTGACTTCTTAGATTTCCAGTGGCTGGGAGAACCAATCAGGGAGGGATGCTGATAAAATTCAGGCAGTCTGGACTGGCGGGAAGGCAGAGGACTTAGACTACAGGGAGCACTAGCAGGGCCAAGCTGGCTGCATCTCACAAAGGACAGCCTGGAAGGCAGGACAGGCTAGCCGCTTTACCGGAGACACAAAACACAACCGAATAGGAGCCCAAACTCCTTGGGAAGCCATACCCTGGTGATTTTAGTTCCCATTTTCTCCTGGGGTAGGAGTCTGGAAGAGGACAGAGACAGAAGGCAGAGTTCCACAGCAGGCTGATGGCTAAGAGGCCTGTGTCTGGCTCCAGGTGCCCAGCAGCCCTTCCCATTCACTGAACACAAAGCCTTCCCAAGCCTTTCCTAGAGGGAGGTGTTATCTCCAGTCCACAGACAGAGAAGCCCCATGCTTAGAGGATGCTGGGCCTCTCATCCCGTGTCTCCTCCCACCCTTGGCGGGCACCGGGTGCCATAGCAGTGCCACATGTATGGTCCAGGTCTTCTGCTTCCAAGCCTGAGCCTTATCTCCACCACCGTTCTGCTTCTTGGAGTCTTCGGGAGAGGATCATGTTCAAGCAAGCACGAGTCCAAAGTTTGGAGCCCGGGTTCCAAGGGCCAGTGGCACCTCCAGCCCAGCTTCTGGCCACCCCCACTGTTCCTCCTTCCCCTTTGGGATCTCCGTGGCAGCCAGGGGAAGCTGCAAGCGGCTTCTTGTTCAGCTCTCCAGGCAGGCCTTTACCCACACCCCAAAGTTCCCTTTCCTCCCCAGTTTATTTTCTGCCTGGAGTTCTTTAAACACGCAGACTGTGAACCCACACTGGGGATTTTTCTCTTACACTTGTTTTGTATGCAGTAGTTGTCAACTCTGTAGCGCTGCATTCCTTCACTCCTCATCCATCAACACTGGTTGACTTTGCACCAGGCAGTCTGAAGGGGTTCGTAGGTGGTTGGGGAAATAGATGTAAGGGTACACAGATTTCTTGTTTAGAGCACTCAGATTCAGAGAGAGCACCAGCAGAGACACTTCTGGATCAGTCAAGGGTACCCTAAATCAGAATCTCTTGAACCTTTTCTATTTGAGACTCCTTTTTGGTCCCAAGACATTTTTATGCAACCCTGGGTGTAAAGATATATAAAACAGCTATGCAAGTCAAACATTTGCTGATAACAAATCATAAGGAAATTTATTTAAAAATTATCTGGGGTATATAATTTTACTGTTGAGATGAATGCAAATTTGCATGCTAATGAGATGAATGGGCTTATTTTTACATAAAGAAATCTTGGCTGAATATTCAATACTGCAAGACACAGCATCTTCAACATTTTTCAGAGTTGATTGGTATTTTGATTTTTATAATTGTCCATTCTGAGACTTTCACGTTGTATGAACACATAGGATAAAGTGCCAGAAGGGTGTGTAGGGCCATTTCTGAAGATGCTGGATGTGCTGTTCTAATCCCAAGTCAAAACTCACTGAATGATGTTTAATGAAACTCAGGTCAGCACTCAAACAGCAGTGTTCAAACATTCTAACGTAGAGTAATCCGAAGATGTTTAATTTGGTGCTTCCATGCTGAGGAGTGATGACAGGGCAATGTGGAAAGTCTTGGTTTTCTGTAACTAAGCCATGAAGCCATTGCATTTATATGGCAGCAGGAAGATTTGAATGTAGGGTAGCAACACCGCACCTTACGACATGCCAGTGTCAAATCTGAGCTGAGATATGATAGCATGTGTTGTGTAGCATGCTGGTGCTGTGTGAAGCTGTACAACACAACATGGGTGCAGTGACTCACACCTGTAATCCTAGCACATGAGAAGCTGAGACAAGAGGGCCACTGTCAATCTGAGGTTAGCCTAGACTACATAGTGAGTTCCAGGCTAGCCTGGGTTACCAAGTGAGACCTTGTCCCAAACCAAACCTCCCATCTTTGTTCCTTTTCCTGTTGCTGTGACAAAATACCCTGGCAAAAGCAACTTGAGGGACGGAGGTTTATTCTGGCTCACATGCAAAGGTGCTGCAGTCCGTCTTGATGGGGCAGTCAGGCAGCAGGAAGCAGCTGTCGCATCACACCCACTGTCAGGAAGCAGAGAGGAATGAACACTGGTCCTCAGCTAGCTTTCTCTGTTTTATACAGTCCAGGATCCCCTGCCCAGGGAATGGTTCCACCCACAGTTAAGATTTTTTTCCCACATCAATTAAAGTAATCAAGACAATTTCCCACCTGGATGCTCAGAAATCCATCTCTAGGTGATTCTAGATCCTCTTTCCTTGACAACACAAACCATCACAATAACATCAACATAAAGATCAATAATTGGAATTCTACACTCTTTTCTTGCCTTTGGCTTTACCTTTTTATTCTTGCATGTGTATATGTGGGTGTGTGCATGTGTGTGTGTGTGTGTGCGTGTGCACATGAAGGTGTGAGGTCAGATGGCAACTTTTGGGTGTTCTCTTCACCTTCAATCAGGTTCTAGGGATTAAACTCAAGTTGTTGGGCTTGTGTGGCAAGCACATTGCCCACTGAGCCATCTTGCTGACACGGTGGACTTTGAAATCCAGCACATTCCTGTGCTTATGGCGTATCACCATATGACTGAGCTCCGATGTGCTCAGTAATCCCTGGTAGCTGGCACCCATTGTATCAGATGACACAGGTTTGCGTGAGTGTTCATTTGTGAGTAGCTGCTTCCTAGTTGCGGGGGCTGGGCTGGGGTGGGAGTGTTGGTGATAATGGACCCCACACTGGGACACACTGGATATGGTTTACAGCGTTAGGTCTGCCTGTTTCTGACCAATCCTCAGGAAGAGGAGAGTAGACATGGAGACTATGCATCTACAAACAGTAACAATGGACACGAACATTTTGCATCCTTCCCATCTAATAATAAAAAATGGGGGACTATAATGCATGTTTTTATTGAATGTTTCAGTAGATTCACTTACATTGTGCTTTAAAAAAAAAAAAGCACTGGTCTAGTAGAGATGGTTTGAGAAATCAGGCTCCTGGGCAGTGAAGTCTTGAGAGGTGGACACTGTTTCTGACTGCCCGCTGATACACAAGTTTCTTTTGAAATTAGGTCAGAACTCCAAGAGGCATCAATGTTGTTTTACTTTCATACGTTATTTTATTTTATTACCCTGTATTGCTGAGTCCAGAGACCTGGCTGGGTGTTTATAGTAAGGACAGCTCTGCCTCCTTCAAAGACAGTGTCCCAGCTTGATGGGGCGCTCTGTACCACCCTGACATCTGTGCAGGACACCAGGACATGAGTCCCACTTCTTCTTGAGAGCCTTTGTAAATCCTTTAGGATCCTGGGAGTTTCAAGGTTTTCTCTGATCCTTCACACAGGGAATAAGACTTTTCAATCTCCATCTCTTGGAGCAGACAGGCAATATTTTTTTTTAAGGAAAAAAAAACCCTCTAGAGCCAAAGGAACTCTATTTTTTCTTGTCCTTGCTCAAAGCTTTTATAGAACATCTTGAGCTTTTCAAAGGCAGCGCGTGTATTGATTTTTTGTCCCTGACCCCCAGGGTTCATTGCTGCTGTGTTTGGGGCTGAGGCTGTCTATAGAAATCCCAGTGGCCCCAACTTGGGAAGTCTTGGTGATTGGACGATACCGGAAGCAGTTTCCTTATATAAAACCATCACAGGTGACTTTGTCATTTGTCACGTCTCTGTGAGGCTTTCCTCACAGCATCTTTCCTGTGTGCCTTGAAACTTTAAATCAGCCTTCAGGTCAGAATTTCTGCAGAGAAATGGAGGCTTCTACCTCCACTACCAGTGGAGGCTCTATAACCCACCTGCCACCCCGTTACCCACTTACAGAGTTCTCACTTCTCCTGTATCTCAGTATATCATCCACCATAACAGAATACAGTAGACTAGGTGGCCGAAACAGCAGATACCACTTTTCTTAAAGTTCTAGAGGCTGCGAGTCCAAGGTCAAATTGTGGGCAGCTTTGGTGTCTTGAAAAGCCTGCCTCATTGGCTCACACATGGCAGTCTGTCCTCACACCCTTCCTGTTGTGTGCCGGTGACTTTGCCTGTCATCCGCCCTGTTGGACCAGCACTCTATTTTGTGACTTCATTTAACAAATTATAAGTACCTCCTCAAAGGTCCTGTGTCCAAATACAGTCATTGGAAGTTAGGATTTCAACACCGTACATTTTGGAGGTGTACAGTTCACGGCACCCCTCCTTAGAGGCTGCCCACATTTAATGGTGCATTAGATTCTCCTTGTGGTGCCCAGGACAGGGCTCTGTGGGCCGCAGTAAAGTCCATTGGAGATTGCTTTCTATTGCCTACTCTTGAGAAATGTTTCTGGGATCTAGGTAAGACCTGGTTTTCCCTTGTTCTTCTCTTCCTTCCCTCCATTTCCTGAACTAGCTGCCTTAATACTTGTACCTTCTTAATCTGTTTGACTCAGTGTTCTTTTCTGCAAAATGGAGCTCATAATAGTATCTGCGTGAATGGGAGGTTGTCAGGATTAAATTATAATTTTCTTAAAGAAATGCAAGAAAACAATATAGCACCTGCTCCGTAGAAGGAATTCCGTGTTCGTGATTACTGTGGTCAGCCTTTTCCCCAACCAACCAACCAACAAACCCATCCACCCCTTCCTGGCAGAAGTTTCCTGGTTTCCTATTATGTTCTATAAGACAGCAGATTAAATAAAAAACAGTCCGATGAGTTTGCAGAAACTCATCTAGGGATAGCCATAATAAAGTGCCTTCCTAATTCAGCCCTCGTTAACAGCATCGGTGGAGCTAAAGTCCTGCCCTGGCTCATCTCTGGCTTCCCCTAAGTCAGTTGGGTTTTGAGATGATCCAGGTGCTGCTTGACTAAACTTCAATGGCCCCACCTTTCTTTGTGCTGACCGTCTCTTCCCTCCATTTACCTAAACCTGACACTTTCAGAGAGACTGGACACAATCCTGGGTCAGGACTTACCTTCTCTTGAGTTATGTAAAATAATAAAATGTATCTGTGAGGAGTACAGAGCAAAAGCCTCAGAAATATTTATTGACCACCCAGCTACTGATCATAACCGCCCAGGGCAGCTTTAGTAGAGAAAATTCTCACCTGGTCCACATTCAAAAACGCTCTCACTGTGTGCCAAGTCCAACCCCTGGTTCTGATTCTTCTGTGGGTAGTGAGAGGTCACTGAACCTGGAGCCATTGGGTGGGGGGGAGAGAAAGAGAGAGAGAGAGAGAGAGAGAGAGAGAGAGAGAGAGAGAGAGAAGAGAGAGAGCCATATTTTTGCATCTCTCACTATTTCAGGCCAGAACTCAATCTAGTGTTACATAATGTTATGAAATAGGCCCATTTTAGAGTCATTTTAAGAAAACCCAATATATTTGAAGCCTCAGCATTTTATGTGGGTCACCTGGATTCTCGGCGGAAATGAGCCAAATAGGAGGTTATAAGCAAACACTCCTGTTAGAGTTTATTTCCTTGGTGTTCTCAAGTCAGGAGGAGACTGGAGAAGAGAGACCCTCCCCTTTCCTACCACTGCTCACAGTAGGGCTGCTGGCCTGCAGGCTCCTTGCTGGGCTCCTGCGCAGGAGTGGGGGCTTGTGAGCAGACCAGATACTAATCTAAGACCTGCTTTCCTAGGATCTTGGGTACTGTCATAGTTAATCTTGATTGTTAACTTGGTTCAACAGAAGGATGCTCCTTTGGGCAGGTCTGTGAAGGTATTTGCAAGAAGGATTAACAGACGGGGGGAAGACCTTGCCCCACAGTGGGCAGCATCTTCTGGTCCAGATAGAAAGAAATAAGAGTGAGAATCATGCACTGTTGCCATCCGGTGTCAACATCAGACCGAACTGCTTTGGAAGTGGACGGAAGATATGAATGACTTTCCAGGAATCTCGCAGGCCTTAGCACCAGGTCAGCCCTGCTTCTGAGGCATCCAGCTTCATACACGGGGAGGTTACAGAGTTCTCAGCCCCTCCAGTCTGCAGGCAGCCATTGTGGGGCTACCCAGTCTAATGAAATCCCATCAATGCTGTTATCTTGGGAACTCTGCCTAATCCCAGGGCCTCTTGATGGTTGTATCCCCCAGTCTCCATCAACAGTCTCTATTTCCTATCAGGGACACAAAGCCCCGCTGAAGTTGGCTTTTGGTCTCTAACCATCTGTAACATTAAAAGATGCAGGTTCCTCTGTGAAGCCAGCTAGAGGAACCCAGAACTGCCCCCCACCCCGCCACTATTAGACAGTGAACATGAGGGGAGCCCAGAAGGGGGTGCTTGCCTTTGCTCACTGGTCCCCTGGGGTTCTCCTCTCCAGCAGCTCAGCCCTCCAGCCAGGGCAGTGCCAGCTGCTCCCCAGGGGAGGGGAGGCAACCAGATGAACAAGGCTCTTTAAACACACCAGGGCCCATGGTGTGTGAAGCACTCTAGAGGCATCAGAACAGCTGCAAAATATGATAAAAATCACTTGAAAAGTTCATTGATTTTGCAGCAAAACTGTGAGTACTTCACTTTATCATAATTGTCCCTCATGCTCTTGAGTCTTATACTTCAGCTACAAGGGCGATTGGGTCAGGCGCCATTCAGCAGACAGGCCCAGGAAGACAATGGCGGGAGGCTGAAGAGACACTTTAATCATGAGCTAATTTACAAACCAAAGCAAAACAGACTCGGGTTTTTGTCTAAGATTATTAGAAGATGTTAATTCTATGCTTAAATTATTTCTCTTCTCTCCCTGAGCTCATAACAAGGGGGGAATGAAAAAGGAGCATCGGCCCAGCTCCCCCTCCTTATCTTCCTAATTAAATTTTGTGACTTGGCATACATGGGTGGGTGGGTTGCGTGTTTCCCTTTCTTTTCTCTCTGAGGACAATGTACTTGTTATTCAAATTCTTATTGCTTCTTGCTGGGAGCCTCTAGCTTCTAGATTAAATGGCTGTTAGTCTTTCTCCTGTACTTTGTTGGGGTCAGGAGACCTCACAAAAGAGCTTGGTTCAGGCCTTCCTTCCCTGTGTGTCACCAACCTAGAAGGCCTCAGTGGACAGCTCTGTGCTCCTTCCATCTTCAGTAGCAGGAGGGTCAGTTTTGTCCTTTCCTGACTGGTGGCTTCACTGTCCTCCCAGGCTGGCAGGACCCCATAGTCAGGATTTAAAAGTACAGGAGCAAATAAAGTCCGGCCTGCTCTAACTCTCAATTATCCGCATGGGTGGAAGACTAATCCAATATTCATTTGTCCTTTGCTTTGGAATGCCGAGTGTGGTTTGCACAGGACAGATTTGCCTGGCAGTTTCTGCTTTGCTTGGGTGAATAGTGTTAGCATTTTCGATACGTCCGTGGATTGTACCCTAGTAACATTATGCTGTGCAAAGGAAATCCATTTGTGTAGTCGCATCTGACAAGGGTAATCCAGGTGTGGTATTACTGAGCTGGATGCCCTCCCATCAGTCCATCCCCTGGTCAGGTCTGCTCACTTCTTTGATTTGTTCAAAGCTGAGTGTACTGTGGAATCCTAACTGATGGTAAAAGGAGAGGCAAGTCATCACTTGATTCATCCACACATTCAATAAACAGTTCTTAAATATCTACTATGCACCAGGTACCATGCCGGGGGTCTGGGGATATAGCTTTGGGGTCTTCATGGAGCTGACATATGGGGAGAACAGACATATGTATGGAGAATGGAGAGGGCTATGATTGGAGAGGGGCAAGGCTATTCCAGGCCACCTGCAGGGACATGTAATAGACATTTGTGGGAGAGAAAGGCTTTCAGGAAGTGGGAATGGTTAGTTGCTTGCCTTGTTGCTGAAATAAGATAACCTGACAAAATCAGCTTATGGGAGGAAGCATTTATTTTGACTCATGGTTTGAGGGTACAGTTCACCATGACAGGGAAGGCATGGTGGTGGGTGGTGAGGCCAAATGGTCACATCCTGTCCAGTGTCAGGAAGCAGAGAGAGATGAAGGCTGATGCTCGGTGCACTTTCTCCTTTTATTCTGTCTGGGACCTCAGCTCATTAAATGGTACCAAACAGATGTAGGGTGAGTCTTCCTGCCTCAGTTAACTAAGGTAGTTAATCCCTCACAGACATGCCTAGAGAGTTTTTTTCATGGTGATTCTAAGTCCCGTCAAGTTGGCAATCAGGATTAACCATCATAGAAAACATCTTTCCCGAAACCTACAAAATGGTGGAAGTTGTTCATGGGATATAGAGGGAAGGCATTCTAGCCGGGAACACGCCTTGTGCTGAAGGCCAGCAGAAGAGGGAGTTGCAGGGTCTGGAAGGAGGGTAGTGCGGTTGGAGGAGAGAGAGGAGAGGTCGGAGAGAGATATGGGGAGGTGAGGGTTGGAGACACGGGAGGTGAGGGTCGAGAGCTTTAGAAGGGTTTGGTGGAAATACTAAGCAATTTGACAAAGTGGTCAAAAAGTTGTAAGTCACTGAGCAGTTCAGCCCTATGTCACCCTGGGAGGGAAAGACCATAGACATTGCCCAACTAGATGATACTAAAGCCAGGGCTATGAGCGAGTGACAATCTCCTTTCAACCCGGGAAGTTTGCCTTATATGGAGGACCTTGTATTTCATTTCTAAGTCTTCTGTGGATAGAAAAAGAGATCTCAAGGAGAATGTGACATCACAGGGAAATCAGGGAGCAGCTCCTATGAACTAGTGGAAGTGAGCCGACAAAGAGAAGGCAGGCAGCTGCCCTGCCTCCGTGAGGCCGAAGGGGAAGAGGTCAGCGACCTCTCACGGTCCAATCCAGTCCTCAGACTCTTTGATGCGATAACTCTGAGCCTTTCAGTTCTCTGATTTTGATCCAAAATTTTGCCTGCTGGGGCTGTGAGCTCTGGGTGAGAAACCCCAGCTCCATGCCACCCTTGGCAAAGCAGGGCCTCAAACCAGCTGGCTGTCTTGTGTCTGCTGGGGACCCTGGGCCAGGGCTCATGGGTTCCTGTCTTTTCCTCTGACTGCTTAGCTTCCAGAGGAGGCCTGGGGTGTGTGTTCAGCTGGTGAACCCCTGGGGGATCTTCTGTCTCCGTGAGTTAACTCACTAGGGACTTCCTGGACATCTTGTCTGAGATATGGCATCTCATACTGTCGTTTTTGCCTGTCACTGAATAACTCACCTCTGGAATCGGCCCTCTAGTCCAGCCATCAGGGTTGAGCCCAGTCACAGTCTTAGTTATGTTCAAGTTAACTAGGAGCCTGCTTAAGCCTTTTGAAACAGTTTTCATTTATCTGCATGTATGTGTGTCCGTGTGGGTATATGTGTCCAGGTACCCTTGGAGGTGAGATGAGAGCTGAATCCCCTGGAACTGGAGTTACAGGTGGTTATGGGCAGCCCTACATGGGCCTTGGGAACTGAACTCAGGTACGCTGGAAGAGCAGGAAGCACTCTTAACTGCTGAGCCATCTCTCTAGCCCCTTAGTTTCTTTTCGAGTGCAGAGTGAACAAGTGGGCGTGTTCTAGATGTATTAGTAGCTGACTGGAGTATGGAATAATTTTGAGTATTTTATTAACTGAGAAGAATATCAATAACTTATTTATTGGTTCATGTATATTAATACATCTTTATGTACATCCTTATATTCATAGACAAGTATACCTCTCACTGCTCAAAGAAGCTCCTTTTGCAACAGATGGAGACTATTCCAGAGTTCCACAACTGGTCAAATGCAGAGAATTTGTCTGTGAGATGCCCAGCCCTAAGTGACACATCTGCAGTGGAACCTCTACACGTAAGGCTCTGGGAACACAGCAGACTAGGGAGTAGAGAGAATATTAATGCATCCCTCAGCTCTCACCAGCAAGGCTTCCTCATACAACACATGGTGATAACCCAGAAAGACACAACTGGCCTATGTGCAGAGAATAAGAGACTGCAGAGTCCTTGTCCCTGAGTAGGACACCTGTATCCAACCTCTGCCTCCCAAAGGCTCAGGGACCGTTGTGGAAGAGGGGGCGGAAAGACTGTAAGAGCTGGGTGGTAGATGAGCACAGGAAACAGTTTTCCAGGTAGGTGGGAAGTTACTCATATGAACTTACAGCAATGGTGACAGCATGCACAAGCCCCATGCGACCTCAAACAGACCAAAACCCAGCACGGAAGTGGGGAAGGGGGTAAGAAGCCCCAATCTTAGCTGAGGAACTGTTCACAACAACTGATGAGTAATGGTAGAGGGAGAGTTGGTTTTCTTTAAGGGAATGATAGGTTGACTAGGCTCCAGTGGATGAACTCACACCAAAGGACATCTGGGGACACAAATGTGGCTTGATAAGCCTTAACATATATGAAAGAATGCATGACATCCAGTCGGGGGGCTGTGGAGGGGAGCAGATATGATCTAAATGTCAAAATGTGTAAAATTTGCAAAAATTCAATAAAAAATAGACAAAAAGATATGGTCTGGGATCCACTTGACTCCAGATTCATAAACATGAAACAGTTTACCTCTTATTCAGTGAGATACTTTCATAGCAGTGAGAACATGCCCATAGTCTGTTTTATAACTGTATGGATACACATAAACATGTATGTCCATGTAGAGGCTTTACCCCTGGCGTGAATCAGCTACGCCCGCATCTAGCCTTTACTATTTAATCTACAGCATGGCTTATCACTGTGTTAGCCACCTTTATGTTACAATAACAAAGTACCTGGGATAATCAGCTTGAAGAGCAAAGGTTTATTTTGGCCTCCTGTTTTGGAGGTTCCAAAGGTGTAGGTAGGTTGATTCTGTTGTTTGGGGGCAGGTGGTGACCAGAACATCATGAGGGGGAGCTGTTGTGTGAGACTTTTCTTGGGGAGACATAACACGGCCACATATTCACCCCACAAAGGGAGCCCATGGCAAATCAACCTAATGGTTATACCAAAGTCCAACTGTATTTTTTTGTTGGGGTTGCTAACAGGACTGTGGGCGAAGGGTTACATACAGGAGCAGGGGCCACTCAGAAGCAGCTACATCACAGAAATGTCCACTTCCACGGGTGACGGCTCAAGAAAGCTGCAACCCTGTAGCTCTTTGCCCAGTTTGCAAGCAGCTGGACAGGTCTGAGAAGCCTCCTCGCCCTGCTTGGCTGGTCAGTTTCCTCCACCAGCACTTGCTTGTTGGTGGAAGTCTCAGCTTTCCCAGTGAAGTTTTACCCGCCAGAGCCTTCCCCATCCCTCCTGGAAGGAATGTTTCAATTTGGAGAAAACCGCCATCTGTACAGTGGGAGCACGTAGTAGGGCCATCGTCGTTGTCTTCTTCTCCTTCTCCTCTTCCTCCCCTTCCTCCCACCTCCTCCTCCCCGTTGTTTTTGACACAGGGTCTTCCTGTAGCACCAGCTGATCTAGAACTCACTGTGTAGACCAGGCTGGCCTTGAACTCACAGAGATCCGCCTGCCTCTGCCTCCCGAGTGCTGGGATTAAAGCCGTGCGCCACCACACCTGGCTGTAGGGCAGTCTCCCACTAGATGTGGAAGACCAAGAGGAGGAGCAGGATGCCAAGTAAAATCCCCTTTGAGGGCACACCTCTGTGATCAAGACTGCCCGTTAGACTTCCACCTCAAAAAAGTTCTACCACCTCCTGATGGCGCTGAGCTGGAGGCAATTCCTTAGTGGATGGACCATGGGGGACACTTACCGAAATGATTTTGCACTTAATTTTGATCTGCTATTTGAAAATTCCTAAATAATAATCCTGTTGCCTCAAGGCAGGCAAACCCGAGTCTATCTACACTGTCACTCCAATTCTGGCTAGAGATGGCCACTGTGAAAAATCTCACATGGCGCTTGTAAGCTCCTTCCCAGCTGTTATTGGAGGAACTCAGGAGCCTGTGTGCTTAGGTGAAGTGTTTGTCTTTGAGCTGCAGCTCTGTCACTCAGTGACAAGTCACTGAACTGTATCCCTCAGTTTACCTAGGTTCCCCTGAAAGATGGAGACAATAATACCCATTTCATAGGGTTTTGTGTGGGTTAAAAAGTGTTAAGGAGTCATGCAAGATACCCATTTCTTTCAGCATTATAGACGGGTGTGTGTCTTGGGACAGCTACTGAGATAATTTATGCTGGCTCTTCCTTTATCATAGTAATCAGGGGATTGCATTAATAGATATTCACAGCTCCAGCCACCCCTATGGTATAAACCTACAGCAATGGTGTCAGCATGCCCCAAAACTCAAGCAAGCAAAAGCCCAGCATCGAACTGGGGAAATGGGCAGCAGGCCCTAACCTTAGCGGCAGAGCTACTGGAAGCTGATTATACTGCCAGGTGAGGGAGAGCTGATATTTAAGGGAGAGACTTGAGACTGGTGAGGGGCCATCTTGATCCGCTCCTCCTCACTCTCTGCTAATTTGTTCACCTTGTGTGGGACGGCTCCATATCTGCTCATGGGTGATATTGGCCAATAGTCTCTCTTTGTGTTGTACTTATCCAATTTTTGTATCAGATTCATAAAATGAATCTAGTAACTTTCCCTCTTTTTCTATGGCTTGTAGCATTCGGCCTGAATTGGACATTTTCTGATCCGTGAATGTTTGGTAGAATTTTCTCAAAGGTTATGTTTCTTTGTGAGATAGTTATGATTTATATTTTCCTATAAAAATCATTTTAGATTTAAAACTCGTGGACATACCATGGTATGTAGAATTCTTTCAAGATAGTCACAGTTAAATATCATTGACTATTAATTTGCACCTTTCCTTTTTTTCTTAATTAGACTTGGACAGTTTGCTAAGTCTTTCCAGTGACTTAATTCTTAATTTTATTAGTTAAACTTTTAAAAGACTATTGCAGAGGCTAGGGAGATAGGTCAGTGGTAGAGCACTTGTATAGCATGTGTAAGGTCCTAGGTTCAATTCCCACCACTACATAAAGATCTCCCGTGAGTCTGAGTTTGTATTCACCATCTTTCTGCTTTTTTCAGCTGGTTTGTTCTTTTCTAGATTGTCAGTTAGTTGTACTATTGACAATTTCTTATTTTATGAAATATATTTGAAGCCATAAATTCTTAAGATTTATTTACATGGTGGAGCAGACCTGTAATTACAGCACTTGGGAGGAAGAGGAAAGAGGATTTGAATGTCCAGATCATCCTCAGCTACATGGTGGGTATAAGGCTAACCTGGGCTACATGAGGCCCTGTCTCAAAAATATATATAAAAGGAGGTGCTGGAGAGATGGCTCAGTGGTTAAGAGCACTGACTGCTCTTGCAGAAGGCTCAGGTTCGAATCCCAGCACCGTCATGGTAGTACACAACCATCTGTAACTTGAGTTCCAGGGGATCCAAAGCAGCCCCTTCTGACCCTCCACTGGCACTGCACAACACAGGTGCACCTACCTACATGTGAGCAATACACTCATACACATTAAATAAACAAATAAGTAAAACATCAAAACATAGAGGAAGTGAAGGGGACTGTTTTAGTAGTGAAGGGGACTGTTTTAGTGAGAATGGCGTTCACTGCTGGGGGCAGGCCAGCCAGCACAGGCCTTGAAGAAGCTAGTGAGCCATGCCAGGTAAGGGTGAAGATTCATCTGCTCTTTACCACCATGTTGTCACCTCTGAGTATAGAAACTCTCTCACTGTGTGAAGAAAAGGCTCATGAATACAAACCACGTTGGATATACCAACCAGAAGATGGCCCTTCCTAGGAGACAGATTCTGAGGTGGATATTGTACGCGGGGGTTTATGCTATGCTCTCTGAAGCAGCACGTGTTAGTGAGCGGGGAAGGCAGGCCAAGGAGAAGCTGAGCCACAGTGTGGGAGTTAGTGCAGAAGGCCCCAGCTGATCCTACTGCAAATTCCATTCTGGGATGCCCTTCAGAGCTGCCCCAAGTGGAGGTCAGGCCATTGGGCTTGTCCCTCATAAGCAGTCACTTTTCATGAATCTCCCCAGGAAGGGGTGTAGCGATGGGTAGGCAGCGCCCTTTGGCTGAGGGCAGTGTCTAAACTCCCGCTTCTTAACCACGGATCTCAACCCCATATGGGGTCATGCTGCTGTATGTGGGTGTGGTAAGTCTGGCAGCATGGAACTTTTCTGAATGCACAGGAGCCAAAAATTCACAATCAAACATGTAACGACTCTGAGATGATGTTTCTCACTGTGTTGCACTGGTAATGCTGCCTTTTCCAGTTTAGCCCTGATTATCACCTTCTGAGATCCTGAGGATGGGGGTTAGGGTGTCTGCAGAGGGCCATGAGGGAGCTTCGAGAGGCAGGTCATTGCTTTAATATCAGAGATGCCCAGACAGCCATGAAAATAAGGGATCACCTGGCTGTTCACAGAGGGAAGGAGAACAGCTGTCATTTTGATTAGAAAACGGTCCAAGAGCCTTAAAAGAATGAGTATAAATCTCTTTTCCTTTTGACTATTTTCTTTCAGATTTTTAACTTTGAATGCATGACATGAAGCTCCCTCTTTGCAGCAGAATTGACCACCTCTGGGCAGATGTTCCTAAAGTCTACTGATACCAGTGTGGGGGCAGGAAGTGGAGACACTAGGAATTGATTAAAGAGCATATGGAAAGAATCAATACAAATTATACCAACTGAGTTAAATTCCAGTGACCAAGCAATGCTGAAACAAAATGGCTGGTCAGTTTAAATCTCAGATGGAAATGCCACCCAGTAGTCCCCCTTCTGGGAATAATGCCACAGACAATTATAGAGAATTGACTTTATACCTGAATTCCCAAATGAGAGGGAAAAGTTCCAGGCACCTGAATACTCAAATGAACACCAAAATATTCAGATGTAATGACCCAGAACAGAGCATCAGCAAATTGTGTTCTTTGAAGCAATCTATCAACATGTGCAGGAGTTCTGACGCAAGGGGAAACTAACGGGGTGACTGATCTGGCTGGGTTAATCAGGAAGGTTTGCTAAAGATGAATCTTACATGCTCTTTTTATGCAAATGAAAACGCAGATTAGGCTTGTAGATGGAGGTAAATTCCAGGTGGTGGGATCTGTTCCCTTCAGTGGTGGCTTCAGGCTACAGGGATACTAGCTCCTCATTTCCTGTCTCTATCCATCTGAAATTCCCTGTACCACCAGCCCATGGGCTGTACAATGTCAGAGAACATATTCCAAGTTTTCTTGGCAACTTAACTCCGTTTGAGCTGACAGACAAAGTCTCTTGATGCCTTCTTTAAAATTTTTTTTTATTCTCCTATATATGCTGGTTTGAATGAAAATGTCCCCCATAGGCTCCAAGTATTCAGACATTTTGTTTCCAGCTGGTGGCACTGGGGAGGTCTTAGAAGGTGTGGCCTTGCTGGAGAAAGCACATCACTGAGGGCCGGCTTCGAGAATTCTTAAGCTTTGCCAGATCTCCAGTCAAGCGCTGCTTCCCCTACTTGCCTTAAGATGTGAGCTCTTAGCTTCTGCTCCTACTCTAGCCACGACTGTGGCCATGCCTCCCCGCCATAATGGACTCTTGCCCCTTTGGAACCATAAGCTAAATAAACTCTTCCTCTTATAAGTTCCGTTGGTCATGGTGTTTCTATTGCAGCAACAGAAAAGTAACACACACACACACACACACACACGCACACACATGCGCGCACACACACACGCACATGCGCACACACCTTGTCCCATTCACTCTCTCGCCTGCTTTTGCCGACCCCCTTCTTCCCCAGCTAGTCCCCCTTCTGTTTCCATATCTTTATTGTGAGTTTCGTTGTGGTCGCTTACAGGGTCGGTGAGATGTCATTTCTGAGCCTCTGGGCACCTTGCCAGCAGTTTCACCACTGAAGGAAACCTCTCTTCCTCATAGAGCAATCTGTGAATCCTCGAGGAGAGGTGGGCCCCCATGAGCCTCTCCCTGCTCCGTGAAGGGATGTTGATGGGCACCATCTTCTGTAGGTCTTGTGTAGGTAATCACAGCTGCTGTGGGTTCCAGAGTGTAATGGCACATGGTACATGGAAGACATTGCTCCACATGTTCCTCTGAGTCTTACATTCTTTTTGTCCCATCTTCCCAGTTACCTGCGCCTTGGAGGGGGTTACACATACGGCCTGTTTATGAGTGAATATTCCGCAACCACTTACTCTCAGCGCTTTAGTAGCCATTTTCCTCCAATGCTGGCAATTTATATCCAGCACTAATGTAAAAATACCACCAATGTGTCACCTTTTCATTAAGTTGCTTCTGGTTTGGAATAACTAGTTGTCCTCCAGTATCATTAAATGCAAACAATCATGAAGAAAGCAATCATTCACTCTCTTTTAAGACATTGGCTACAGTATATTATTTTCCTGACAGGTGAAAGTCTTTTTGCCCGACACATTAGGCATGAACAGATTCCTTCAGGATGTCCTTTGGTTACTTCTCCTATTCATTTGTATTGAGGTGCAATGTCAATTCCTGATCACAGACATTAAATGAGGGGAACCATATGGGAAATCAGAAAGTGGCAGATAATCCACAAGATATTTTTATTTGCCTTTGGAATATGTGTAAATACTTACTTTGAACAGGCGAATGGTTGACATTCCAAAAATTTATTTCAAAGCAAATGAAGACGCTTTACTGAAAAGGCTTCACACCCCTGGAGCTCAGATGCTCTGTCCAAGTTCCAGTTCTGCCAGCCTTGACTGATTAGTCCACCTCCGAGCTGTGGACGGGCATGAAGACCTTTCGGAAACCATCCTCGGCCAGACTTGTGTGGAAGCAGGGAAGGGTTGATAGACCAGTTTCAGTAGGTCTCCGGGACTAAATGGGGAGGCTCAAAAAGTCAGTAGAACTGCAATTAACACAAATTTAGGAATTAGGGGCTAAGGAGGTGGCTCAGTTGGTGAAGTGCTTGTGGAGCAAGCTTGAGGACCGGACTTCAGAGCCCCAGCACATGTTAAAAGCTGGATATGGCAATGTGCACCTGTAATCCCAGGGTGTGGCGCAGAGGTAAGAGGGTCTCTGAGGCTCTCCCTGGCCATCCCGTCTAGAAGGATCAGTGAGTTCCAGGTTCAGCAAGAGACCCTGTTTCAAATAATAAGGTGGGAGGTGATTGAGGAAGACACCCTCTGGCCTCCCCGTGCATACGTGTGCACATGCATGCAAATGGAAATTTAGGAATTAACCCATGAAGAGCCTTTGAGGGTCCATCAAGGCAGTTTCCCCATAGTAGGATTCAATGCAGATCAATGCGTATAATTTATGGTACACCAGATATTCTGGATGTTGTAGTGGATATGATTAAAAACCAAACAACCAGGCAAGCAAACATCTTATTCTTCCTGTGGAGACTGAAACCGTGCAAGTCTTCAGCCTCAGCTGCTTCTCTCTGTTCCCAGCTCGCCGTGTGTCAGCCTCACGTGTCCTCTCTTGCTTTTGTGAACATGCCTCCTCTTTCTTGACCTTGAGCCTCTGCATGTTTGGTTCCCACTCTTTCAGCCGGGAGTTTTCTCAACACCTCTCCATGGTCAGTTCTTTCTCAAGGACCAGCTTTTGAAAAAGAGACAGGGCATGGGAGAAGGTAGTGGGTAAGCGCAATGAAATTTTCATGTAGTAAACAAAACCCATTCTTGCCCAAGAACAAAGCTCCCTTGGAAAATAAATATGAGACGTAGGAAACACTTAACCTGTGGAGAGGCGTTGTGTGTCTGCCTGCTCAGAAGAACGGGAGCTGTCCTCTTGTCATTTGGCCAGAGAGCGTCTTCTCTCTCTGTAACATTCTCTCCCACCACCACATCCTGGAGGCAGCTGTGAACTTCTAGCTCCTCGCCCCCTTGCCAGACTTGGTGCAATAAAGCCTTTCCTTCATACAAAACTCTAGTGTGGTTTTGGCATCCATGTTTGATGGGGAGCCTTTGGTCTGTATCAGAGAGCCTTTCTCCAAGCCCACTACCCTAAATATCTTTCTTCATGATTTTCTCTCAGTAACTCTGTTTTTGTATCCGTTTCTCTATCCACCATGGGGAAGCTCTTACTTTTAAAAAAAATTTAAAAGATTTATTAGCATATATTATGAAAACGGTGAGTTTCATTGTGCTTTTTTCATAAATTCTGTGCTGGCTCGTTTTTGTCAACTTGACGCAAACTAGAGATGTGGAAAAGGGGCCTCAGTTGAGGAATTTCCTCCGTCAGACTGTGGTCATGTCTATGGGGCATAATCTGAATTGCTAATTGACATAGGAGGGCCCAGCCCACTGTGGGCAGTGCCATCTCTAGGCAGGTGGGCTTGGGCTGTATAAGGAAGTTAGCTGAGCGAGCCAGCCAGCAGCGTTCCTCTGTGGTATCTGCTTTAGTTCCCGCCATAAGCTCCTGTCTGGGTTTCCCTCCCCAAGTTTTGTCAGTTTTATCATAGCAACAGAAACCAGACTAGAACAGAAATAGGTACCAGAGAGTAGGATATTGCCTTGACAGACATGACCATGTTGTTTTTGGAATTGTGGAGCTTTGGAGATTTGGGCTGGAAAATTCTTTAGTGCTCATAGCTTAATGAGTGGTCCTGTGGGAGTTTGAAGGATGGGAATGCTTAAAGAAATGAAGATGATGGAGGCCTGGCTTGTGAAGTTCCAGAGGGAGGCAAAGACTATCAGGGATGTTCATATGATGCTTTGGCATAAGAGTCTGAGGAACTGAAACCTTTGCTTTACTGGGATAATGGATACTAGTTAGCTGGAGTTGGAAAATCAGCTGTGATTAGTAAAAGCCCAGAATCATTAAAGTGAAATCTTCTGGGGACTATTTTCTCAGGGTCAGCACAGAAAAGTGATAGTCTGGGGAGAAGAGAGGCAGAGCTGCTTCTCAGGGTGGAGTCAAAGTTGATAAGGTTTGGTAAGAGTCTCTCATGTGGTACTGTTTTTTTATGTAAGTAATTTAGTCAGTAGTTTATTGTAAATAGCAGAAACAAAGCATAGAAAGTTTAAACATGCTTTTCGAAGTTTTGTATACTTATTTAGTCTGCAGTTACAAAATTTAATGTTTTTGAAGACGGCAGTCTAACTTTAAGTGATACATTTAAGAGAAAGCCCATATAAAACAATGTATTAAATTAATAGAACAGTTTAGTCTGTAATTAAAGATAAACTGAATTCTATAGATGAAGCTAAATCAGCATAGCAGTATTTGACTCAGTAACTCACTCAGCAATTCTGTGTGTGTGTGTGTGTGTGTGTGTGTGTGTGTGTTCATTCTAGTTCTGTCTTTGGGACAAGGCCAATACCTCCCATATCTCCCCATTATTTTTTTTCTTCATTTATTTATTTTTATGGGGCTTTGGGTAACATTCCCCCCTCTGAAGAGGTAACCCTAAAATCCTTTAAGGATTAGATACAAGCTCCCAAATACATTTGACATTTTTGGCCTTTGGAACAGAGTATGTTGCTAAGAGGCCCAAGGACATTTTGACTTTTAGCCAAGAAACTGGCTACTTTTCTTTGGGGTCTTTTTACCCTAGCTGCCTAGCCAATTCCTACCTCCTATTCTTATCACGCCGTCATCTGAAGAGGTTACCCAAATTGCCAACAGAGAATAGGGACACAGACCGCTCTGGCTTCTTCCATGCTGAACAGGGATG
>NW_008360311.1:5557345-5558329 GCF_000622305.1 Nannospalax galili
TATACTTTCCTTTTGGGTGTTTAAGACCATACAGTTGGCCCAAATAAATCAATTTATTTTTATACTTAAGGTCATTTGAGTATCTGTTCCTCAGGGGTCACATGGGCTTGGGAGGAGCTCCTGGCTCCTTCCTTTTACCATTCCATCTATGTGAAGATAAGTCAAAGGTCCTGTTCGACCATGTCTGGTTTCATGTGGAAGCATGAATAAGATGTTTCTTCTAAGTTGATCTTCCTCTTTGTAGACTGGACACTGGTTCAAGTTCATCTTGTGGGTCTCCACGTCCTCCCTGAACAAGAGGACAGTTGACTCACCACATTTATAGGACATTTTGAGAGATGTTCCATAGTCCCCTGGAACTTGGTCGACCTTGGAGGGCAAGGGGCAAAAACTGTCCTTTAAGTCCCTCTGACAACATTAACATAGGTCTTAAAGTATGGCTGTTAAACATCCAATAAGGTTAGTTCCATCAGTCTGATACTTTTTTTTTTTTTCGGTCTTTTTGAGACAGGTCTCCCTATAGCCGCAGCTGTCCTGGAACTCACTATGTAGACCAGGGTGGCCTCGAACTCACAAAAATCTGCCTGCCTCTGCCTCCCAAGTGCTAGAATTAAAGGTGTGCGCCACCATGCCTGGCCCAGTCTGATACTTTTAATTATTGTGTGCTGTATAGATAAGGCTTAGGTATCAGATAAGCATTGACTAGATGTATATTTTGTTCCTTAAACTAGCTGACTAAACTATGACCATAGAAAATTTCAGATTGTGTGGATATTATTTTTGTCTCATCCTTTATATAGAACAAACCTACACAGACCTTCATCCCTTGCATAGGCTGTCTCATTTTTTCCTGTCTATTTTGGAAAATATCTCCATTCCCATATCCTTTTAACATCTTTTCCATTCTCCTTTTCTCTTTTAGTAATTATGAGACATCATAATATTAACAAATAAATTTCCATCTGTTGTTAGAATTCTGTTCCT
>NW_008360311.1:5559377-5560604 GCF_000622305.1 Nannospalax galili
TATTTTGTAAGTTATGGCCTATATTTTCTTCTAAGTGTTTCAGGGTTTCCAGTTTCACATTGAGGTCTTTGTTCCATTTGGAGTTGACTGTTGTGCAAGGTGAAAGATAAGGATCTAGTTTCATTCTTCTGCAGGTGGAGATCCAGTTTTGACAGCACCATTTGTTGACGATGCTGTCTTTTCTCCATTGTCTGTTTTTGGCACCTTTGTCAAATATCAGGTGGCTGAAATTGCGTGTACTCAGGTTTGGATCTTCAATGATGTTCCATTGATCTATGTGTCTGGTTTTGTGCCAGTACCATGCTGTTTTTATGATTATAGCTCTGTAGTATACTTTGAGATCTGGCATAGTAATCCCCCAGTGTTTCTCTTCGATGCTGTCTTTTCTCCATTGTCTGTTTTTGGCACCTTTGTCAAATATCAGGTGGCTGAAATTGCGTGTACTCAGGTTTGGATCTTCAATGATGTTCCATTGATCTATGTGTCTGGTTTTGTGCCAGTACCATGCTGTTTTTATGATTATAGCTCTGTAGTATACTTTGAGATCTGGCATAGTAATCCCCCAGTGTTTCTCTTTGTGCTCAGGCTTACTTTGGCTCTCCAGGGTCTTCTGTGCCTCCATATGAATTTAAGGATGGATTTTTCTAATTCTGTGATGTATGCCATGGGGCTTTTGATTGAGATTGCATTGAATCTATATATTGCTTTTGGTAGGATGGTCATTTTCACAATATTAATTCTTTTAATCCATGAACATGGGAGGTCCGTCTATCTCCTGGTGTCTTCCTCAATCTCTAACGATTTTAAATTTTCATTGTAGAGATCTTTGGTGTCTTTGGTCAGATTTATTCCAAGATTTTTTTTTGCAGCAATTTTGAATGTGAGTATGTCCCTGTTTCTTTCTCCAATTGCTTGTTATTGGTATATAGAAATGGTACTGATTTTTGTAGATTGATTTTATAACCTGCCATTATACTGAAAGTGTTGATCAGTTCTAAGCATTTTCTGGTGGAATTTTTGGCATCTCTTAGGTATAGTATCATATCATCTGCAAAAAAGGGTAATTTGACCTTTTCCAATTAGTACTCCTTTAATTACCTTCTCTTGTCTCCATCAGATTTCAAGCACCATATTGAAAAGGAGTAGAGACAGTGGACAGCCTTGTCTGGTTCCTGATTTTAATGGGAATGTTTCCAGGTTGTCTCCATTTAGAATGATACTGCTATA
>NW_008360311.1:5561358-5563038 GCF_000622305.1 Nannospalax galili
ATATTGTTTAGCTTTTAAAGGAACCAGTTCTTAGATTCATTGGTTCTTTGTTTTGTTTTCTTTGTTTCTATTTCATTGATTTCTGCTTTGATGTTTGTTATTTCTTCTCTTCTGCTGGTTTGGGTTTCGTTTGTTTTTGCCTTTCCAGCATCTTGAGTTGCAGTGTTAGGTCATTTAT
Source organism: Nannospalax galili (assembly GCF_000622305.1). Taxonomy (NCBI): domain Eukaryota; kingdom Metazoa; phylum Chordata; class Mammalia; order Rodentia; family Spalacidae; genus Nannospalax; species Nannospalax galili. Next base: position 5,561,537 of record NW_008360311.1, read on the forward strand.
TTAGGTTCTTTCCAATTTTTTTAATGTAGACACTTAGAGCTATAAACTTCCCTCTTAGGACTGCTTTCAACATGTCCCAGAGGTTTTATTGTGTCATGATGTCCTTTTTCACCCACTCATTGGTTAGGAGTGTGTTGTTCAATAACATGAGATGGGTAGTGACTAGGGCTTTGTCCAGTGTTGATTTTGAGCTTTATTGCATTGTGGTCCGATAGAATGCATGGAATTATTTCAATTTTTTTGTATTTGCTGAGGTTTGTTTTGTGACCCAGTATATGGTCAATTTTTGAAAAAGTTCCATGGGGTGCTGAGTAGAAAGTGCATTCTTTGGTGCTTGGGTGGAATATTCAAAAGATGTCTGTTAGGTCCCTTTGATGTATGGTATCATTTAATTCAGATGTTTCTCTGTATCCTTTGTCCAATTGACCTGTCTAATGGAGAAAGTGGGGTATTGAAGTCCTCTACTATTACTGAGTTGGGGTTAATGTGTATCTTAAAGTCCTGTTGTGGTGGTTTTATGAATTTGGGTGCACCAGAGTTTGGTATACATATGTTAAGGATTGTAATATGTTCTTGGTTAACTGTTCTTTTGATCAGATGAAGTGACCCCCTTATCACTTCTGATTAGTTTTACTTTGAGGTCTATTTGTTCAGATACTAGAATTGCAGCCCCTGCTTGTTTCTTAGTGCCATTTGCTTGGAATATTCTTTTCCATCCTTTTATCTTAAGGTAGTGCCTGTCCTTGAAGGTGAGATGGGTTTCTTGCAGACAACAAAGAGATGGATTTTGTTTCTTAATCCATTCACCTAGCCTGTGTCTTTTGACTAGGGGGTTCAGTCCATTGATATTTAAGGTTACTATTGAAAGGTGAGTACTGGTTGCCATCATTTTGATTGCTGTTTGTATTGTCTGTGTAGTTTTGTGTTTCCTAGATTATACCTTTATTTATTTTCTTTTGTTGCCCCAAGGGTATAGTTGTTTCTCTCTCTGCTCTGTATATTGCTTCAAGTGTTCTTTGAAGAGCTGGTTTTGTGGACATGTATTCTTTCAGGCTGTTCGTGACATGGAAGATTTTTCTTTCCCCCTCAACTATAATGGACATTTTTTCTGGGTATAGCATTCTGGGCTGACATTTATCATCATGTAGAACTGAGAATACCTTGGTCCAGGCTCTTCTGGCTTTCATAGTTTGCATTGGTAAGTCAACTGTAATTCTGATGGGCTTTCCTTTGTATGTGACTTGTTCTTTTTCTTTTGCTGCTTTCAGCATTCTCTGTTTTGTACATTTAGTGTTTTTACTATGATATGTTGTGGGGAGTTTCTTTTCTGAACCTGTCAATTTGGTGTTCTATGTGCTTCCTGTATTTGTATGGGGATGTCTTTCCTTAATTTTGGGAAATTCTCTTACAATCCTGTTTAAGATCTGATCAACACCATTAACCTGAAATTCTTCTCCTTCCTCTATTCCTATGATCCATAGATTTGGTCTTTTCATGGTGTC
>NW_008360311.1:5563049-5581677 GCF_000622305.1 Nannospalax galili
TCTATTCCTATGATCTGTAGATTTGGTCTTTTCATGGTGTCCCACATCTCTTGCATATTCCATTCCTGTGTTTTTAAAAATTTTTTCATAATCTTTGCTTGAGTGGTCCAATTCTTCACCTTTATCCTCCAGTGTTGATATTCTGTTTTCCATTTCATTCATTCTAGTGTGAGTCTTTCCCCTGTTGTTTCAAGTTGACTTACTGAGTTTTCACTTCCTCCTTCATTTCTGCCTGAGTTTTCTTCAATGTTTCTCTCCTTTGTGAATTCATTCAGAAGTTTATCCCTATCTTCTTTTAGCTCTTTGATTTGTTTGTTCGTGTGTTCTTTAAATTTGTTGATTTCCTTGATCATGTTTATGACTGTTCTTTTCAATTCAGTGTCCTGGGTTACCTCTAGAGGCTTCTCCTTGTAGAACTCTTCTACAGGACTGGTGGGGTTTGGTGGGGACATAATGTTTTGGCTTTCCATTTTATTATTCTTTTGTTGTGATTTTGGCCTGTGAATTTCTTTTGTTGTTTGATTATGAAATGAGAATTAAGTTGAAGAATCCTTCTGTTTGTATTATCCAGGTGCCTAGATCCTTTCTTTATTGGTTATGTAAAGCTGGTTGCTACAGGGTCTAAGTTCTCTCAAGTTTAATTTTGGGGGAACTGATGGCTTCAGATCAGCTATTGGTAAAGTGTTCAGGTTCTCTCAGGTTTAATTTGGAGGGGAACTGATGGCTTCAGATCAGCTATTCAGGAGTACCCACAGAAGCCCAGTTCAGGTTCCGGTCAGGTACACTCAGGCCTCCTTCACCATGTGGAGGCAGGATCTGGGACTCTCAGGCAGTCCCCTTCATTCTCAACCCTGTGCCAGAGGGAGGCCAGAACTGGGCACTCTCTGGTGGTCTTCTGAGACCTGAGCCGCTACACAGATGGAGGTCCAAACCCACCCCCTCAGGCTGTCTGCTAGGATCTCAGCCTTAGCCTACCAAAGCTAGATCTTTCCTGGGGCCTCACAAAACCCCAGATATGGGGATGGGTATAGTGCAATTAGGGGAAGCTCACCACCATGTGGAGGCAGGATCCAGGGGATCTCAGGCAGTCCCCTGAGTGCTCAGGCCCCTCTGTTAGATGGAGGCCAGAACTCGGCACTCTCTGGCGATCACATAGTACTATTTTTTAAGACATGAAGGAGTCTTGGAGAGCAGCTGAGGCTTGGATTACGAGAGACTAGGATGGGCCGTTGGTGAAGGTGTAGCCTCAGCTGCAGTATGGAATCTAGGATATTGGCATGGCCAGGATTGTGGGGTGACTCTCAAGATAGCAGTAGATGTGGAGTAAAGAAGTACAGCTGCCCAAGCCTTTTGGAGCCTGGAAGATCATGAGTGCCAGATGCTGGGACTGAGTTACACTGCTGGACTTGAGGTTTTCTTAAATGTGCCCAGTTCATCCATTTGCTTTTGAAATAAGAAGGTATTGGGACTGGAGAGACAGCTCAATTAAGAGCACTGCCTGCTCTTACAGAGTACTTGGGTTCAGTTTCCAGCATCCACATGGCAGCTAACAACAACCCCATAACTCCAGTTCCAAGGGGTCCAACCTTGTTCTGATCTCCTCAAGCATTGCACGACAGGGCTGCACCTACCTACAGCCAGGCCATATACTCATACACATAAAAATACTGGGGCTGGAGAGATGGCTCAGCGGTTAAGAACACTGTTCTTGCAGAAGACCCGGGTTTGAATCCCAGCACCCACATGGCAGCTAACAGCTGTCCGTAACTCCAGTTCCAGGGCATTCGACAACCTCTTCTGTCTTCCGCGGGCCTTGCACGACACGGGTTCACTTACCTACATGCAGGCAATACACACATATACGTAAAATAAATAAAATACTAAAAAAAATAATAAATCGAAAGAAAATATTTAACTTGTTCTTGATTTTACAGGAGTCCACAGTTATATATATATAATTTATTGATTCATTGGAAATTTCTTCTATATTGACTTCTCCATTTCCTCTCAGATAAACCCATACTTTCCTATCCACCCTCAGGTCACATCTCTATTCCCTTTTAAGAGCCTGTAGAGTCTGAATTATGTCCTGTCTCCCAATACTCTTGGGTGCGGTACATCCCCTAGAGTGTGGTAAGAGAACCCATTGTCATAACCTTAAAGGAAACTGACTCTTCGTCTTCCAGCAGCCATCAGTTGACAACAGTTCCTCAGCAAGGTCTGTGGCTGCTGCTTGCCCAGCAAGGTCTGTGGCTGCTTGCCCACCTCTCCCCTCCATGCTAAGTTTTGTCTTTCTGGCTTGGATTCAAGTAGCTCTTGTGCATTCTGTCACATGTGTGGGTTCGCATGTATCTTGCTGTGTCCAGAGAATACTGTTTCCTTGGATTCACCTACCGCCTTTGGCTCTTACAATCTTTCTACCCTTTCTTCTGCCCTGAGCTTTGGGAGGGGAGGGTGTGATAAAGTAGCTTAGGGCCAAGCACTCCACATTCTCTTATGCTTAAGACTGTGGATATGTTAAAGAGACTCTGAACCTTTTAAAAGTGTTTTAATTTTTGAAAGATGGTGGAACTTTAAAAATTGTATGTTTTATATTGTAATATTAATATGAGATCTTGGAAATAAACAAGAAATAAAAGGTTTGACTTTATTAGTGATGTGCTTCTGTGTCAAGTTGATAAGGAGTCAATTGTTATGGTTGATACAAACCTCTGGGAAGAGGGAACCTCAATTGAGGAATTTCCTCCATCAGATTGGCCTGTAGCCATGACTGTGGGACATTATCTTGATTACTAATTGCTGTAGGATGGCCCAGTCCGCTATGGGCAGTGCCATCCCAAGGCAGGTAAGGTAGGTCTGGTTTTTTTTGTTGTTGTTTCAATGAAAGAAATTCTTTATTTGGGTGGATCAGTGACCAGACACGGTGTTAGCACACACACAAATACCCACACAGAACCCAATGACGTTTTACAAGTGAAGGGACGAGGGGATGGGGAGTAAAGGGGAAAGACCATCAGAGCAGCTGTGTTTCTTTATCTCAGTGAATAGGAATCTTGCTGATATTTCCTGGAATTCTTGCTCCAAAGCTTTGTGGAAAGTAGTAACTCCCAGAGGAGTCCCAGATCACAAAACAAGTTAGAAAAACCCAAGTTTGGGGCCTGGGGAACAATGATTTCCTCAATGTGGAAACCTGTACCAGCTCTCCATTCTATTCTCACGGCCCCTCTGGCTCCCTAGTACTCCAGGATCTCCTTGAGGATGTCAAGGAAAGGTTAGCACCACAGCAACCTGGGTGGATGGTCTACTGCAGAAGGGGAATAATGTTTAATACCAATTAACCTCTCAGGGGCTGGCATGAGGCAGTGTGCCTTTAAATAAGGCACAGAATCATCAAGCAGGGTAGCGGGTGGGGCATTTCGCACATGACCCTGGGTCTGAGAAACTCTGACGGAGGAGAAAGCTCGCCCTCCCCAGCCCGTGCTTCCCATGAGTCCACTGGCTGCGGAAGTCAACTGCGGCTTGTCCCTAGCTGCTGCAGATCCTTAGCACCATTCAGGAACTGTAGCGATGGGTGACAAAGATGGCAGTGTGCATGGACCATGTGTATGCCAAGGACAGCTGGCTGTGCAAGTCAGAGGAAGCAGACTAAGCAGCGTTCCTCCACGGCCTCGGCTTCCATTCCTGACTCCGTTTTCTGCTTTGAGTGCCTTGACTGGGCTTCTGTGGATGAGGGATTGTGGCCTATAAGGTGTAATACATCCTCTTTTCCCCAATTGCTTTTGGTCAGTTTTATCACAGCAACAGAAAGTAGACTAGGACACGTGCCTATAACATACTTTGGTCCTATTCTACTCCCTTCGGCCTATCACCTCCTCTTCCTGATCCCTTTCCTCTTCTGTAAAAGTTCTTTACTTTCAAGTCTCTCCCCAGTCCCCAGATCCCACATAGAAGTGATGTTAGTTTTCCAACTCTTGCTTGTTTCATTTAACATGATGATCTCTAGCTCCATCCATTTAGCTGCTAAAGGCACAAATTATTATGGCAGAATATACATATATATTAATATGGGGGACGGTATAGCAGAATCACATAGTAGCTTTATTTTTAGATATTTGAGGACCCTCCATACTAATTTATATAGAAGTTGAACTAATTTGCATTTCTACCAACAGTGTATAAGGGGTTCTTCTCCCCTGAATCTTGCCAACATTTGCTGGTTTTTGTTTTATGATGATAGCTCTTTTGACTATCAGCAGCAAGATAGAATTTCAGTGTAGTTTTAACTTGCCTTTCTCTGATGGCTAAAGAGGTTGAACTTTTTTTTTTTCATTACAAGTGAATTACAAGGGCCACTTGTAATTTCTTGCTTGAAAAGTAACTGTTCAATTCATTTATCTATATATTGATTAGTTTATACTTTTGTTTAATTTTTGAGTTGTTTATATATTGTGGATATTAACACTGTCAGATGAATAGCTGCTGAAGATTTTTTTCTCATTTTGCAGGCTGCCTCTTCACCCTGATAACTGTCTCCTTTGCTGTGTGGAAACATTTTAATTTGAAGCAATTCCATTCATCAATGCTTGCTATTATTTCTTGAGTTATCTGAGTCCTATTCGGAAGTGATTGCCTATGCTTATATTTTGAATTGTTTCTCCTAAGTTCTCCTGTAGTACTTTGAAAGTTTTAAGTTTTACATTAAGGCATTTTCCATTTTGAATTAGTTGTTATACAGGATGAGAGACAGGGATCTTCTTTCATTCTTCTCCGTGTGGACATGTAGTTTTTCCAGCACCATTTGTTGATGGGACTGTTACTTTTTGAACGTATGCTTTGGCTAAGTTGTCAAGAACCAGGCATCTACAGCTGTGTGGCTTTACTTGGAGTCCCCTTTTCTGTTCCACTGGTCTGTGTGTTTTTGTGCTGGTACCATGCTGTTTTGTTGCTGTTAATGTATGGAATGGGTGCTGTGATACCTCGAGCATTGCTCTTTTTGCTCAGGATTTCCTTGGCCATTGGGGTTTTTGTGCTTCTGTATGAATTCTAGGTGTTTTTTTTCTATTTCTTTGATGAATGTCATTGCAATTTTGATAGGGATTGTATTCAGTCTGAAGATCATTTTGGTAATGAGTTTTCAAAATATGAATTGTGCTAATCCATGAGTGTAGGAGGCCTTTCCATGTCTTGAGTGTCTTCTTCAATTTCTATAATATATTCAAGTTTTCATTGCAAAGGTCTTTCACACGTGGTTATTTTTAGGAATTAAAAATCATAGTTTTATTGACTCTGAGAATGTTGTGCAATATTTTGATCATATTTAGACCCCTCCCCCATCTCCTCTTAGAACCACCCCACCTCTGTTGTTTTTTAAAGGCCTCTCAAGTCTAATTTGTGTTCCCTAAATGCTCTTAGGTATGAGTCAATCCCCTGGAGCCTAGTCAACCTACTCAGTGCAGATGGTGTGATACAGGTTAGAGGTTAGGTTAGAACACTCCGTAGTCCATTCTCTGTGCATTGACCAGTTGTGGGTCTCTCTGTTAATCACCATTTGCTACAAGAAACTTCTCTGGTAAGAGATGAGAGATGCACTAATCTATGGGTATAACAATGAGTCATTAGCCGATGAATCAATTACATGTTGTCCTAGTTTGTTTCTTTATTGCTGTGACAAAACACTATGACCACTACCAACTTGGGGAGGAAAGGGTTTGTTCAACTTACATCTCCTGGGTCACAGTTCATCAGGGAGCCCAAGGTAGGAACTCAGGGCAGGAACCTGGAGGCAGGAGCTGGAGCACAGGCCATGGAGGAACGCTGCTTACTGGCTTGCTCCCCTGGCCCCTGCTCAGCCTGCTTTCTTATGCGACACAGGCCCACCTGCCCAGGGTACCCTCCCACATCACACAACAATCAAGAAGATGCCTCACAGACATGGCCACAGGCTAGTTCAATAGAGGCAATTCCCCGATGGAGGCTCCCTCACCCCAGCTGTGTCACGTTGACACTACAGCACCCAGCACACATGTCCATTGAGTAGGACAACTGTAGTAGGTTCTCTCCTATGGCCTGTTACTTATGTAGCCATGGGTTCTTGGTCTTGGCAACAGTGCTGGGTATCAGCCTATTATGGACAGAAGTTGCTGTTTTTTAAGAGTATAAGTACTCTTTTAAAATATGTTTCTTTTATTTTATGTGTATATGTGCTGGATAGCTTTAGTGTGAACTTGACACGCTTGGGTAGAGGGAGCCTCAGTTGAGGATTTGCTTCCATTGGACTGACCTGTGACCATGTCTCTGGGATATTTTCTTGATTGTTGAGTGACGTGGGAGGGCCCAGCCCACTGTAGTGGTGCCATCCTTGGACAAGTCATTCTTTATTGTATAAAAAGGTAGGCTGAGCATAGACCAGGGGAGCAAGCCAGCAAGCAGTGTTCCTCCATGGCCTGTGCTTCAGCTCCTGCCTCCAGGTTCCTGCCCTGAGTTCCTACCTTGGGCTGCCTAAACTGTGACCTGGGAGATGTGAGCCAAATAAACCCTTTCCTCCCCAAGTTGGTATTAGTCAGAGTGTTTTGTCATAGCAATTGAAGACAAACTAGAAGAGTATGAGAGTTTTTACTGAATGCCTGTTTGTATATTATATGTATGCCTTAGGGTACTGGACCCCTGGAACTGGAATTACAGACAGTTGTGGTATACCATGTGGGTGTTAGGAACTGGACCTGGGTCCTCTGCAAGAGCAGCACATGCTCAACCACTGAGTTATCTCTCTAGCCTATCTTTTCCTGATTTTTTTTCAACCTGCTCATTATTAGCATTAAGAGAAGTTGTTGAATTTTGTATGTTGATTTTGTATCCTACTATTTTCTGAAAGTTTATCATTACTAAGAGTTTCCTGGTAGAATCTTTTGGGTGTTTTAAGTATAAGATCATGCCATCTACAAATAAGAATAATTTATAAAATTAAAAAATTAAAAAAAAATTATGTGTATTTTACTAAATTTTCCTTTTCCTGCTGGGAGACCTGCCCCTGACTCAGGGTCTCCAGGTCCTGACGTGGATTGATGAAATGACATAAGACATTCTATTTACGTTTTGCATAGTTTATATGACATTTGAGAGGGGCTGACTTAGAAAAACATGGATTCCTATAGACTTTTCCTTTTCCATATTTGAGATGCATGCACCATCCGTCTCCCACCCCATCTCTCTCACTCGGCATTCACCCACGCTCAATGTGATGGCAGCTCCACCCCTTTTTCCCAGTGCACTGTGTCACCCACGCTTGCCCTGGGTCAGCTCCAGTTTTTCAGAGGAGTCTTTGGGTTACAATGTGTATGAGTGTCTTGCCTGCATGTACGTTGGTGCACCACATGCATGCAATGCCTGTAGAGGCTCAAAGAGGGTGGCAGATCCCACAGAACTGAAATTAAAGATGGTTGTTAGCTGCCATCTGAGTGCTGGGAACTGAACCAGGGTCCTCTGCAAAAGTGGCCAGTGCTCCTAACTGCTGAGCCATCTTTCCAGTCCCAAATAGGGATAATTGACTTTTTCCTTTCTTGCTTGTACCATTTATTTCTTTTTCTTGTCTTATTGCACTGGCTAAGAATTCAAGTACTATACTGAATGAGTGAAAAGAGTGGACACTCTGTTTCATTTCTGATTTAAGAGCAAATTCTTTCAGTTTTCCCCATTTTGTATAATGTTGGCTGTGGATTTGTTATACGTGGCTGTTAGTATGTTGTGATGTGGTTCCTGAAAATGTACTTTCTTCCGTGCTTTTAGCATGGAGGGGTGTCAGATTTTGGCAAATGCTTTTTGTACATCTATTGAGATGATGATGTGATTTTTTTTGTCCTCGATGCTATTCATGTGACATATTTATTCATTTACACATGGTGAACCATTCTTGCATCCCTGAAATGAAGCCAACTTCATCATGGCATATGAAATTTTTAATGTATTGCTGAGTGAAGTTTGCATGTGTTCTGTTGGAGTTTTACATCTATGTTAATACATGATAATTGCCTATAGTTTTCTGTTTTGGTTGCGTCCTGATTTGGTTTTGGTATTGTAATAATACTGGCTGTATAGAGCCATCTTGTAAGTGTTCCTTTATATGTTGACTAGTTTGAGGTGCATAGGTGTTAGTGTTTTTAAAGTCTGGTTAAATTCAGCAATGAATCTGGTTCTGGGCTTTTCTTAGTTGAGAGACGTTTTGTTACTGCATTGATATCATTCATTGTTATTGCTATGCTTAAATTTTAAAAATATCTACTTGGTTCTATTTTGGTAAGTTATTGTCTACACATTGATCCATTTCTTAAAGGCTTTCTAATTTGAGACCAAGTTTTCAAAATAATCCCTAATGATGCTCTGTCATAATCCCCTTCCCCCCTTTAAAATATGATTCTGTTATTTCTGTTTTCTTACTCTTTTGGACTGTTTGGCTAGTCAGTCTTTTCAAAGAACCGTTTGTTTCATTGATCTTTTGTGTTCTTTTTTTTACTATTATTTATTTACTGATTGATTGGTGTGTGTGTGCGCATGCATGTATGCGCGTGTGCCATGGCATGCTTGTGGAGATTGGAGGACAATTTGCAGGAGTTGGTTCTCGTTCTACTGTTTGGGCTCTAGGGATCAAACTTAGGTTTTGAGATGGGCAGCTTTGCTTGTGGAACCATCCCTCTGGTTTGTATTGCTCCTTTATACTCATCTATTTCAGCTCTGATCATTATTATTTCTTTTCTTCTAGTGTTTTGGGGTTTGGTTTGCTCTTTATATAAGATCCCGAGATACATCATTAGGTTATTTATTTTAGCTCTGTGAATTTGTCATGTAGGCACTCAGAACTGCAAATCCGTCTCTTAGAACCTCCTTTTCTATACCCACAGGTTTTGACACATTGTATTTTCATTTTCACTTGATTCTAGAAATTTTCAATTTTCTTCCCTGATTTCTTCAGTGATGATTAGTCATTTAAATGTGTACGTTCTTGCTCTGGTTTTGTATAATTCCGTTAGCTTCTCTTGCTACCAATGTCTGGTTTCATTCCATTTTGATCTGATAATATGTAAGAAAATATCCCTATCATTCTGGTGATTTTCTTTATGGCCTAAATTATGATCTATGTTGGAGAAAATTCCATGAGCGGATGAAAAGAATATGTATTCTACAGTTATCGGATAGAATATCCTATTAAAGATGTGTGTAGGATTCTTGTAATATGGTTTCTGATAGGTCTGCTTGAAGTGTAGTAGCTGAACTCTTAAGTTTCTTGGATCCTTTTGGTCTGGGTAAGTGAAGAACACAGACAGTCACTATTACTGCATCAGGGCTTATCTGTCCCTTTGTGTCTAGAACTATAGGTTTCATGAAGTTGAGTGTCCTAACATTCAACACACACATCTATCACCACTATGTTTCCTTGATATTTGTTTATCAATATGTAGAAACTTTGTCTCTTCTGACTAACTTTGGCCCAAAGCTAGCTTTGTTGAATGTAAGTGTACTCTGCTTAATTTGAGACTCCCTTTGCCTGGGATATACTTTTCTATTCCTTCTCATTCCTTGCAGTCTGTGCATGTTTTGCCAGTGTTTGTTGTAGGCAGCAAACAGTTGGATCTTGATTTTAATCCAGTCCAACAATCGATGTCTTTTAATTGGAGAAGTAAGACCATTTATGTTCCAGGTTGTAGATAGCCCTGTAGTACCTGCTTTCATGTTGTCTCATGATGCTAATTCTCTCCTAATTCTTGGTTGTATATCTCTCCAATGGGATTTGTTCTTTCTTGTACCTGTAGGACTGAATTTTTCATCTGTGTGTAGGATTCCTTTGTGTCTTCTGCAATTCTGGGCATGGTGGTCATGAATTTCTTTAGGTTATGCTTGTCTTGGAAGGTTTTCATTTGATTCTCAGTGGGAATATTGATGACTCTAACAACCTAGGTTAACGGTCATTTTCTTGCAGGGCTTAAAATAATCCACTCCATGATTTCCTAGATTTGGAGTTTCTCTTGAGGAATCTGCTTTTAGTCTGAGGATTTGGGCCTTATAAATAACCTACTGCTTCTTTTACTACTTCATTCCTCTTTCTTTGTTCTATAATTTTGACATTTAAAAAGTGACATGTTGTGTGGAGATGCTTTCTTGGCCCTGTCTATTTGGTGTTCTAAATGCCTTTTGCATTTAGATATTCACATCTTTCACAAGAATTGGGAAATTTCCTGCTGTTACTTCCCTGGGTACGTTTTCTATGTTTTTAGTCTACATTTCAGCTCTTGCTTTTATATAAAAGAATATATAAACTTAATCTCTCAATCACTGTTATGACTTATTTTGAGGGGTTTTCCACAGGCCTATGTGCTGCAAACCTTGGTGTTCAGCTGGTGGTACAATCTGGGAGAAGCTCTGGGAGGCAAGACATACCTCAAGGGTGCTGGGGACAGGCCCTGGAGGTCTGTCATCCCTGGCTCCTTCCTGTTCTACTCTCCCTGTCTCCCATTTGCCACTGTGCTGTGACTGGCTGCCTCACCTTCCCTTCAGTCTGAGCTGAGCCACTTTGCTTCCCTTACCAGGAAGCTGAGCCAAAGAAACTTTTCCTCCTTTAAGTTGCTTCTGTCAGGTATTTTGCCGCAGCAGCAAGAAAACAACCTATAAGTCATGTCCCTGAGTCTGCATGCTCCGTTCAGAACTTCCTACTTTTTCTTGGTTACTGTCTCAACCTGTCAACCTTTTTTTCAAGCCCTACAATTCTCTCTTCTGCTTGATCACTTGGGGAGATTTTTTTTTCCACTATAATTTTATGTGGCTTGTTGTACTTTGCTTTATAAGACTTCAGGTTTTTTTTCTTCAAATCTTTATCTCTTTATTGAACTTTTTCTATATTTTCATGGAATCTTTGGTATTCATCAAGATTATTCTTTTTAATTTTTTTTTAATCTAGCATTTCTTCTACTTCAGGATCTGTAGCGTTGGTTGCTAGAGAACGTGCATGTTTGGAGGAGGCCATGTTGCTTTTTCGCTCGTATTTCTGGGTTGAGAGTTACTTATTGGTTGGGGTGATTATCTCTTCCATTTTATGTGAACGCCTTTTTAAGGGAAAATCTTCTGACAGTGTGTCCTAGGATGCCCAGGACACACGGATGGCTGTGAAGTGTTGAGTCTGTTCTCAATTGGATATCATGATGTAGGTTTCCTGCCACGTCTTGGGGTTTGTGTATTCAGACACAGTACTCGATGCAGACACAGTACTCACTGCGTGGAAGCCGGACGTTCTGCTCTCTTAATAGGTCTCACAAGAGTGGGGCTCTTCTAGAAGGCCATGCAGATGTGCTACAGCTGCAGAGTCTGTGCTTACTCTTCTAGCCTAGTCAACAGTGCATGGTCCTAGAGAGCATCTGGGAGTGACCTTTGTTACAGCCCTTCCTAGGTGTGGTAACCACAATCCCTTTCACATTTCTCTCTTCTATTGCTGTGTGGTTAGATGACCTGGAGTGGGTCTTTAGCCCCCTCATCCCATCTATGTCACTATGACATCCATGTCATCCATGCCATAGCAAGTGGAACCCGGTTGTTGTCTTGGGGTTTTAATCTCCCTGAAATGCTGAAGTATATAGACTGGGTGAAGTTAATTAAGAGGGGTTCCCTCTATGAGGCTGTCGGAAGCCATCATCCATGCAGGGTGAAGACTTCCTGTTTTGGGGTCACCTCTGCTCCTGTCGGTAACCCCTACCCATGCTCTGTAAGTAAGCCCAGAAAACTCATTGGTTCCCTACGGTCAACTTTGGTGGAACTGCACTTCAATTTCTCCGTGGAACCTTGGGGGTGGAGCAGACATTATTTATATCTCCTCAGGGAAGGAATTCTTGCAACAACTCCATTCTGTGCCTCTGATCCAAACCTCACTGCATGTAGTTTTCAATGAATTTGCTTTGGTGGCATTCTGCTGGGACCACACTGGGCCACAGTGGGCCAGAAGGCAGATCCTGGCTGGGACAGTGTGGTAACACCTGTGAGCTCTGGGGAAAAGGAAACCTGCTTGTGACCTTTTCACAATGGTTCCACTTTGCAGCCTCATAGCAGGAAACCCTAGTGCTTCTCAAGTTCCACCACTCTGTCCTGCTCCCCATCCACTGATCTCCCAGTTCCCCCCACTGTGCCTCTCCTTCTTCCTGTTCTGTGGCTCTTCCCCTGTGCCTGTATGAAACATTAAGTATCAGTCTTTTTGGTTAAACACTGTAAAACTTTGGCTTAGGACAAGGAATTAAATATATATATTTTTGTCTTTTTGAGACAGGGTCTCTCCGTAGCCCCAGCTGACCTGAACTCACTATATAGACCAGGCTGGCCTTGAACTCACAAAGATCTGCCTGCCTCTGCCTCCCAAGTGCTGGGACTAAAGGCAATCAAATCTCTTCATCTCTCCACACCCAGTAAACTTTTGTTATGCAGAAACCCTGTTACATTCCTGATGGCTTGGGATGGCTGAGCCAGTCCCATTTGGCAGATCTTCTTCCCCTTTCCCTTTCTACCAAGTCTTTTAAACTAGCCAACCACAAAAGACTGAGGTTGAACTCCAGCCAATGGGGAAAAGACACAGTTCTCTTACATTAAGGATAAAGATTTAAAAAACCTATGAAGCTTTTGAGTTGGTTGTGTTTGCTCAATCTGAATGATGCAATGCGTCCTTTTGGGTCGGTTGTGTTTGCTCAGTCTGACACAATGTCTCCTTTTGCAAAGGTATAATCTGAGTAGCTTTAGCTTTGCGGAGTATCAGTTGGGTCCTTGGACCTCAGATTTTATTTTTAATGTGCCTAAGCACCACCAGCTCAGTGCTGAGGTCTGTTTCCCACTTTCTTTTCCAATAACCAGAGTCTCAGGGTCTCTCCACGTACCTGCCTGTCCAATAGTAAACTTTAGTGTGTTGCTTCAGTCGTCTACTCAGCTGAGAAGCTGTTTTCCGGTTGTTTCAGTTCTAAGCTGTTGAGAAATGGAAAGCATTGCTTCTCTGTTATCTGCTATCTTGACCCGTCCAGTCTTAGCCCTGAAATACAAATGCCCCACGGGCAGGGACTTTCCTATTCCACATCATCTCTCTAGTCCTAGGACAAAGCCTGCTTAGAGACATGTGTGCTATTTCACACCAGTTAATCAGAGCTGAATATGTTCCGATATGAAAGAGCTCCGTTTGGTGAGGAAACCTGATAGGAAACCTGAAATGAGTTGTCACTAACACTTATTTCACAAGGGACTGGTTGCTTTAATAAACCAACATAACATGACCACTTTTAAGGACGTTTTTAATGGTTATTTACTTATTTTTTAATTATTTATTTAATAACCACATGATTAGAAGAAGCATTTCATTACAGCTTTAACATATTCAATAACAATTTCAAGAGAAAAGATGCATCTATTTCAAAATTGGCTTTAATTTTTTTGTTCACAGTTGAATTAATACAGTTATACAATATTGGACTCAGTATAAACCCTATAAGACATAAAATTGAATGAGGTTTTAACCTTTAAAAAAAGATCTCCATTTTGTTTCATACAGAAAAATTATTTTTTTCTGGTCTTTTTGAGACAGGGTCTCCCTGTAGCCCCAGCTATCCTGGAACTCACTATGTAGACCAGGCTGGCCTTGAACTCACAGAGATCCGCCTGCCTTTGCCTCCTGAGAGCTGGGATTAAAGGTGTGTGCCACCATGCCCGGCTAGAAAAACTCAATTTTAATGCTACTAACACTTAGATGTTTGCACATCTATCCCTAATCTCTATGATTACTAGTCATAGTCGGTTACTTTCTGAGATCCACCTGAGCATGGATATAAAGTTATCAGGTAGATTTCAATGTAATGTGTTTCACCTCTACTAATTAAAATGGAGAAAATTTTTATGCTTCTTTCTCAAATATAACTCATTTTTTATTTGTTGATATTTTTGTATATGTATTTCATACAGAATATCCCAAACAATCTTATTCATCTATACCCACATCCCAAATGGCACCGTCCCATAGTCCCCCCCCCGCCCCATCACCACTGGTGCCCATGTACTCTGTAATCCCTGTTAATGTCTACTGTGTTGTCGGCATCCCCAGTCATTCTCCAGTGCTTGTCCATCCACTGAATCTAGTCAGCCTATCTAGAGTTCCTTGTTTTAGGAAGATCATTTCTTCCTCATCTATCAGCAAACAGTTGCCAATATTCCTTTAGATAAGATTGGGGTCTGCTGTTCATTTTCCCAGTTCTATGCTGAGTTACTGTCTGAGAGTCTCTTGGACCACCCTGGCCAACAACTCAAAGGAAGGTACCTCATGTCTGGCATTGTTTCTTGTTATGTAGCCTTTAGCTATACATATGGACTCTTAAAAATTATATTGACCCCTTTAATCTTTGGTTATACTTTCCTTTTGGGTGTTTAAGACCCTACAGTTGGCCCAGATAAACCAATTTATTTTTACTCTTAAGGCCATTTGAGGATCTGTTCCTCAGGGGTCACATGGGCTTGGGAGGAGCCCCTGGCTCTTTTCTTTTACCAGTTCCATTTATGTGAAGATAAGTCAAAGGTCTTGCTCGATCATGTCTGGCTTCACTTGGAAGCATGGAGGAAATGTTTCTTTTGTGTTGACCCTTCTCTTTGTAGACTGGGCACTGGTTCAAGTCCATCTGGTGGGGTCTCCATGGCCCCTTGATCAAGAAGACAGGTGATGCACCACAGTTACAGGATATTTTGAGAGATGCTCATAATCCCCTGGAACTTAGTCAACCTAGGAGGGCAAGGAACAAAAACTGTCATTTATATCCCTCTGACCAAATTAGTATAGGCCTCAAAGTATGTCTGTTAAACATCCAAGAAGGTTAAGTTCCATCAGTCTGGTACTTTTAATTACTGTGGGCCATGTAGATAAATCTTGGGCAAAGACCAAATGCACTCAGATAAATCTTGCCAAGGGGTATACTATATTCTTTGATCTGGTTGTACATATAATTTGTCAGTATGGTTCCCTCTTGTTTTTTAAAACTAGCTAGGCATTATTTATCTCTTGCATTGTCTCACCCCTCCACCATGGGTTCCCCATTTTTCCCGTTTCTCCCTTAATAATACCCTTCTCCTATGGTGCTACCTCTTTTGAGCTTCTTCTTTCCCTTTATCCCCAAGGTTCCCTGTATAACCCTCTCTCCTCCCTCCCCTTAAAATAACCCCGTTTAACATCTGTTTCCTACTATTCTTCTCTTTTGGATTCTTTCTTTTCCTTTACCTCCTTGGTTCCTTTTCATTATCCTGGTTCCTGTAGTTATATGTGGATACATACTCACTTATAAGGATTTGGTGCTAGGCTCCACATATGAGGGAGAACATACATAGTTTTTTTTTTTTCTGAGTCTGTTACTTCACTTAGTATAACAGTTTCTAGTTCCAACCATGTACTTGCAAATTTCATGATTTCATCTTTCTTTACTGCTGAGTAAAACTCCGTTGTATAAATGAACCACATTTTCATTATCCATTCGACAGTTGAGGGACACTTAGGTTGCTTCCATCTCTTAGCTATTATGAAAAGAGCAGCAACAAACATGGATGACCAAGTGTCTCTGCAGTTGGATGAGTTCTTTGGGTATATGCCAAGGAGTGGTATAACTGGGTCAAATGGTAGGTTCATTTGTAGTTTTTTTAAGAGTTCTCCATACTGCTTTCCATAGGGGTTGAACAAGTTTGCAGCCCCACCAGCAGTGGATAAGTGTTCCCCTTTCCCCACATCCTCTCCAACATTTGGTATCATTTGTTTTCTTGATCTTAGCCAGTCTGACTGGGGTAAGATGGAATCGTAAAGTGGTTTTAATTTGTATTTCCCTAATTACTAATGATGTTGAACATCTTTTAAGATGCTTCTTAGCCATCTTTATTTCTTCTTTTGAGAACTCTCTGTTCAGCTTCTTATCCTATCTTTTAATTGGGTTACTTCCTTTCTTCTCTGTTTTTTGAGTTCATTATATATTCTGGATGTTAAACCTCTGTCAGATGTGTCGCTGGTGAAGATTTTCTCCCATTCTGTGAGTTTTCTCTTCACTTTCTTGGTTGCTTCTTTTGATGTACAGAAGCTTTATAGTTTAATGAGGTCCCATTTGTCAAGTCTTGACCTTGTTTCCTGAGCAATTGATGTTCGGCTTAGAAAATCCTTTCCTACACCTATGTCTTGTAGATTAATACCAATCTTTTCTTCTAACAGTTTCAGAGTTTCAGGCTTTACATTGAAGTCTGATCCATTTGGAGTTGACTTTTGTGCAAGGTGAAATATAGGGGTTTAGTTTCATTCTTCTACAGGTGGAGATCCAGTTTTGCCAGCACCATTTGCTGAACATGCTGTCTTTCCTCCAGTGAATGTTCTTGGCCCCTTTGTCAAGTATCAGGTGGCTGAAATTACATGTACTCATATTTGGGCATTCAATTTTGTTCCATTGTGCCAGTCTCATGTTGTTTTCATGACTATAGCTCTGGTATAGTGACCCCCCCGCATAGTTCTTAGTGCTCAGGGTTGCTTTGACTGTCCAAGGGATTTTGTGCTTCCATATGAATCTTATGATGTTTTTTTCCATCTTTGGGAAGAATTTCATGGCAATTTTGATTGGCATTGCATTGAATCTATAAATGGCTTTTGGTAGGATGGTCATTTTCACAGTATTAATTCTTCCAATCCATGATCATGGGAGGTCCTTCCATCTTCTGATGTCTTCCTCAATCTCTTCTTTAAAGATTGAAAATTTTCATTTTAGAGGTCTTTAATGTCTTTGGTAAGGTTTATTCCAAGATATTTTATTTTTTTTCGTAACTATTGTGAAAGGGAGTGTTTCCATGTACTCTGTCTCTGATTCCTTGTTACTGGCGTATAAAAAGGCTACAGACTTTTGTAGTGCAATTTTGTTATCTGCCACTTTGCTGAATGTGTTAATAATTTCTAGGAGTTTTCTGGTGGAATTTTTGGTGTCTCTTAGGTATAATATATTGTCTGCAAAAAGGGATAATTTGATCTCTTCTTTTCCAATTATTACTCCTTTAATTTACTGCTCTTGTCTTATTGCTCTTGCAAGATTTTCAAGTACTATGTTAAAAAGGAATGGAGATAGCCTTGCCTGGTTCCTGATTTTAATGGGAATGCTTCCAGTTTTTCTCCATTTAGAGTGATATTGGGTGTGGGTTTGTTATATATGGCTTAATTATATTGAGGCAAGTTCCCTACATTCCGATTCCCTCTAGGACTTTGAAACATAAATGCATGTTGAATTTTATCAAAGGCCTTCTCTGCATTTATTGATATGACCATGTGGTTCTTGTCTTTGAGTCCATTTATATGATGTATGACATGTATTGACTTACATATATTAAACCATCCCTGCATCTCTGGAATAAAGTTGACTTGATCATGGTGGATGATCTTTTCAATGTATGTCTCTATGTGGTTTGCAAGTATTTTGTTGAGAATTTTTGCATCTATGTTCATTAAGGATATGGGTCTATAGTTTTCTTTTTTGGTTGTATCTTTACCTGACTTTGGTATTAGAGTGATGCTGGCTTCATAGAAGGAATTTGGAAGTTCTCCCTCCATTTCTATCTTCTTAAATAAAGTATTGGATATGGATATTTTTAAATGTCTGGTAGAATTTTGCTGTAAATCCATGTGGTCCTGGGCTTTTTTTAGTTGGGAGGTTTTGTATTATTGTTTCAATTTCTTTTTGTGTTCTGGGTCTGTTTAAGATGTTAATCTCTTCTTGCTTTAGTTTTCTTGGTTCCCATGCCTTTAGATATCCGTCCATTTCTTTTAGGTTTTCAAATTTAGTAGCATATAGGTTTTTAAAGTATTCCCTTATGTTCTGGATCATTTTGGTGTCTGTTGTGATGTTTTCCTTTTCATCTCTGATTTTATTGATTTGGAGGTGCTCTTTCTTTCTTTTGGTTAACTTGGCTAGTGGGGAGTATTGAAGTCCACTACTATTAATGAGTAGGGATTAATCTGAGTCTTAAAGTCCTGTAATACTGATTTTATTAAGTTGGGTGCACCAGAGTTTGGTGAATATATGTTCATGATTGTAGTATCTTTTTGGTCAATTATTCCTTTGATCATAATGAAGTAGCCCACTTTATCTCTTCTAATTAGTTTTAGTTTGAAGTTCATTTTGTCAGATATTAGAATTGCTATGCCTGCTTTTTTCTTAGTACCATTTGCTTGGTATATATATTTTTCCATCCTTTCACCTTAAGGTAGCACCTGTCCTTGAAAGTGAGATGAGTTTCTTGCAGACAACAAAAATTTAACTAGTCTGTGTTTTTTGACTGGGGAGTTCAGTCCATTGATATTTAAAGTTATTAAGGAAAGATGTATATTGTTTCTTGTCATTTTTATTTTTGTTCACATTCTTGGTGTAGCTGTGCATTTTCATAGTTAGATCTTTATTAGGTTTCTTTCCATAAGCCCTTGGGGATAGTCATTCCTTTCTTCAGCTCTTTGTATTGCTTCAAGAACTCTCTGAAGGGCTGGTTTTGTGGACATGAATTCTTTCAGTGTAATTCTATTGTGGAAGATCTTTCTTTCCCCTTTGACTATGATAAACAGTTCTGCTGCGTACAGTAT